>NW_027552653.1:0-229822 GCF_045843805.1 Urocitellus parryii | reverse complement strand
ATTTGTGAACAATCTATGCAAAAATGACTTAGAGTCATGATTCAAGGTATTCAAAAGACATGATTTCATCAATGAGAACTCATTAGTGAGCTGAAGCCTTAGAAAAGAACTGTAGAAGTGATGATTACTGATACAAATGATTTCAGGATAAATAGTCTCATCTGCCCTTTGTGAACTCTTTTGAAAGAAAAAATACCAGTACTCACAACTTGCCTTATTTATGCAAGTTCTGAAGTTACTGTATTCTTATTTCTGGTCACACTGCTCCCTGAACCTGTAGTTTCTCTGTGTTGTATGACTTATCTTTGAGATCTTTATCACAGTCACTCAGGGTTAAGAGCTAGAACTGATAGCACAACGACTTGCTTTGCATAGCTTATTATAAAGAAAAAATCAAATGCAAGAATGAAATATACACAATGAATCACAAAACAACACCATATTACTTGAGGTAACTTTCAGGACTATTCAAAACAATAAGGACATATTATTTCAAAATTGAGGTGTTTATGGAAATCTTATACATGACAGATTCAATTGGGAGAGTTATCTAACATTAAAAATAGTATGGTTTGACATTATTATCTAGATTTATCAATTGATTAACTACTAAATAGAAGTAAGTAAAAGAAAAGTTCTAAACTGATAATTTTTGGTAATCTGTGTCAGAGGAAATTTCTTAAATATGATTTGAACCAAATACCAAAAACAGTTGAAAGAGAGCATAACTTAAAAGATGAAGAGAAAATGCACCAAGGAACAGAACAGAAGGAGAAAACATGTTGGTAGGAAATAATCAGATTAAGAGGAAAAAAATGAAAGAAAATGAGTGAAAACAAGCCTGATATGCAAAGACTATTTTTCAAAGTTATGATAAAAAGTTATGACAATATATGGAGATATATTGTTACATATATATATGTAACAAAGTTACATTGTACCATTTTTGTAATGATTTGAAGATTTATTTTGTTTGATCTATTTTTTATTGACAGGCAACATTGCACTGTTATAGGGTGGAGGCTTCCTCCTTTCTTCTCTTCCCCAAAATTTTCAGTGGAGAGGCAAGGGCCTGGGGTTCCCCACTGGAAGTTTTTCATTTGATCTGGGAACCTCTCTCCTCAGGCTTTAGGTATTTGAGGCAATAACTGCAGCTGCCTAAGCTTAGTGTTACTGTGCTGGATTGGCCACCCTGGAAAGATCCTTAAGCTGTTTATCGTAGTGTCTGTGTTTCTTTTGCGAAATACATGTTTACTTCTTTTCTCCACTTATTGAATGGGCTATTTGATTCTTTGGTGTTAATATTCAGAATCTATAAAGAACTCTAAAGTCCTACTTCCCTGTCAGGCTAGTAGCTGGCAAAGATTTTCTCACTTTCTATAGGCTCTCTCTTCATTCTCTTAATCTTTACTTTTGCTGTGCAGAAGATTTTTAATTTAATGGCATCCACTTACTGATTCTTTGTTTTATTTCTTGAGCTTGAGGCTCATTTTTAAAAAGCCAGTGCCTACACTGGTATGTTGGAGTGTTGATCCTATGTTTTCTTTTAGCAGTTGCAAAATTTATGGTCTAATTCCTAAGTCTTTGGTCCACTTTGATCTGACTTTTTCCCAGGGTGAGAGATGGGATCTAGGTTCAGTCTAAATGGCCCAGAAATATATTAAATAATGTTCAACATTTCTAGCAATCAGAGATTTCATCTTAATCCAGTCAAGATGGTAATTATCAAGAATAAAAATAGTAACAAATGCTGGCAAGATGTGGGGTAAAGATGCACTCCTAAATTGCTGGTGGGATTGAAAATTAGTATAAACACTCTGGAAAACAGTATGGTAAGACCTGAAAAAACTAGGAATGGGAATACCATACATATAATCCAGCTATTTCACTTTTTCATATTTATCCAAAAGGACTAAAATCAGTGCAAGTAATGCAGATACATCAATGTTTATAGTAGCATAATTCACAATAGCCCATCAATAGATGAATAGATTTTAAAAATGTGATATACATACACACATAATGAAGATTTATTCAGCCATAAAGAAGGATGAAATCATGATATTTCCTCATAAATAGATAGAACTGGAAGGTATCATGCTAAGTGAAATAAGCCAGACTCAAAAAAATCAAGAGTTGAATGTTTTGACTCATAGAGTGAAAATAAAGGGAGGTGTTAGATACTATAAAAATATAGGAAACATCAATGGAGTAGAAGGAGATGGAGAAGAAACAGAAAAGAGAGGGAAATATGGAATGAAATGGACAAAATCACACTATTTTACATATAAATATACCAGAGTAAATTCCACCTTTATGTACATCTATAAAGCACCAATCAAACATAATGAGTGTAAGGAAGACCAGTGGAGTACAGGAAGGAGAATACAAGGAGGGAAGAGAGAAGGGAAAGTGGAGGCATCAGGGACGGAAATAAAGAAAATTAAATTCCCTGCACATAGGATTTTGTCAAAATGAAACCAACTAATATGTATAAATATAAGGCACTAAGGAAGAAAAACAGTAGAAATAAAATTAAAAACACACACACAAAAATGAGATTGAAAAAGGTAATGTCTGTGTGTGAAGGAGATGGGTTTATGGAGATAGGGGTTGTCACCTGAGGTGGAGTGACCTCTTTTCACTCAAATGCAGTGAGTCCTATTTTCTCTCACTCACTCTCATGTCTACCTATTCTATGAATTTATCATGTACAACATGATGCCTTGACATATTATTTATGGAATAGTTAAATCTAGTTTATTAGCATATGATTATCTCATAATTATCACTTTTATAGTAAGAACACTTAATATCCAGTCTCCTAGTATTCCTGGAAAATATAATGCATCAATAATTATAGAAGCCTTACTGTGCAATAGATGTCCTGAATGCATCCTTCTAAGGATAATTTTGTTATCTTCAAATCTCATTAGCAGCCTCCTCAGTCACCCTAGCTCTGGTAATCAACAATCTACTCTTTATATCTAGATCTTGGTTTTATTTTTCCTACATTCCACATATGAATGAAATCAAGGGTCATTTGTTTTTCTGTTTCTGCCTAATTTTGCTTAACATAATGTCCTTCAGATTTACTCATATTGTCACAAGTGACAGGACATCCCTCTTATGGCTGAAGAGTACTCTATTGTGTCTATGTACCAAATTTTCTTTATCAATTTATTCCATATCAATGCTATTGCAAATACTAAGGAAATAAACATGGAGTGCAGATATCTCTTCAACATATTGATGTTATTTTATTTGGATATGTGTATTTGTGTGTGGTGGCATTCTTTGTTAGCCCTAATTTTTTTGGGGGGGTGCTGAGGATTGTACCCAGGGCTTTGTGCATACGAGGGAAGCACTCAACCAACTGAGCTATATCCCCAGCCCTCCTAATCTTCATTTTTGAGAAGCCAGAATTCTGTATCTATAAAACTTGTATTAATTTACATCCCAATCAAGGGTGTGCAAAGATGTTCCACTTTCTCCACCACCAACACACTTGTCATCCTTTATCTTTTTGTAATGCTTTTCTAACAGAAATAAGTGATATATCATTGTGGTTTTGATTTGCATTTCTCTAAAGATTATTGATGCTGAATATTTTTTTAAATAGCTCTTGGCCATTGGTATGTCTTTGCAGAAATGTCTGCTCAGTCATGTTTCTCATTTTTATATCAGGCTATTTTTTATTCACATTTGAGGTTTTTAGTTCCATCTATTGTTTGGATATTAACATTTTGTCAGATGTACTGTTTACAAATATTCTCTCCCCATCTTGCAGGTTGTCCTAGGCTGAGCAAAATATTTGTTTGATGTAATCCCAGTTGTCTTTTTAAAGTTTTGTTTCCTGTGCTTTCGAGGCCATATGCAATAAATAATTAAATAAATAAATCCTTGTTAATTTCAATGTCCATTGCTTCCTATATTTCTTCCTTTAGTGGCTTCATTATTCCTCCTTTTATATTTAAGTCATTTTAGGTTGGTATTTTATTATTTTGCATTTGTATGGAGACCTTTGGCTGGATTTTAAGGTTTCAACCTGATGAGATGAACATTACAAATAATTTTATAAGAGTCTTTCAAAGAAAATAGTATCTTGAAATCAGGATTTTAACATTTCTATGAATTTATAAGACAGGCATATTTTGATAGAGGCCTTTCTAGGAGCTCATCTAAAAATTATGTACAAGAATAGCCACACAAACTTTATCATGTTAGTCAATAATTTAAAAAATCAAATGTCATTCATTAGGGAAAGAGACAAATAAACATTGCTAGGCTTCTATAATAGAATATTTTGTATATATTAATAACCCACCAAAAAACAATGACCAAAACATCCTGGATTAAACCCATAGACATTATATTGTGAAATATAAATTATCTAAATGAGTACATATGATTAAATGTATACAAAGTTCAAGAAAAGGCATAAATGACTCCAGGAATAGTCAAAACGATGGTTTCCTAGATGGGGGTGGTGAGAATTGACCTGGAAGAAGCATGAGGAAAACTGATCCATATTTTTTATATCTTGATTAAGGTAATGGCTTAATGCATATATACATATACAAATATTTATTGAGCTATATTACTTAAGGTCAGTGTACTTCATACATAATATACTATGTTTTACTCCAAAACATTAAAAATACTTATTCTTAGAGAATGGATAGATGAAAGTTATACTAAAAAAAGAAATAGTTTAGATCATTTTGATATAAGTCCATATGTTGAATATATTGTAAAATCCAAAGATTTTGTAAATAATTTAGAATTGGAACCGCAAAGACTTAGTGATTATTTTATGTGAAAGATAAGAAGGAAAGATGTAGGCACTCAAGTTTCTATGAATACATGGGTGCAAATAAGAGAATACAATGATAGTTGGAATATGGAACAGGGCAAGGAAAAGCTCATTCTCAGGAATCTGGCATGACAGTCTGAATAGAAGAGCTGGGAAGGACTGGGGAACAAATATTATTTAGGTGCAAGGTGGGAAGGAGAGGTTGGATGAAGAGTTTAATTTTGAATTTGTTAAACTTGAGTTGTCTGTAAGGCAGGTACATGAAGATGTCAGACAATAAATTTGCTACACAGCCTTGGACCTTGTGAAGGGGTCTAAACTAGAGAACTACCATCACATAGAAAGTGTTTAAGGATGCAACTCAGGAATAGAGCTCCCCTGGGTTCAATACCCAGTGGCAGTGGGTGGGGAGCAGGGAGCCAATATTTAGGAGTATATCAGAGAAGAGAGAAATGACCAGAAATTAATCACAAAAAGTAGTAACAGGCAGTAAACTATGTTGAATATTTATGATCATTTTTTTAACATAAAAAGGTCATTGCATTGACTATCTTAGTGGAAAAAGTTAAAGTGAGTGATGGAAGCAGAAGTCTGATGGGAGTAGTAAGAAAAGTGAAGGGAAGTTAAAGCTATAGAGAGTATGAAAACAGAAAACTCTCCCAAAGGAACGAAACTGCAAAAAATCTGTGGGTAGGTATGACTGTGAATAGAAGGGGTTAAGGGGTCAAGGAACAAATAATCTTGGCCATCTTTTTTCGTTTTGTGTTTGCAATTGTGAGATGAAGAATTTTTTTAAATACTGGTAGAAATAACTGACTTGAAAGGAAAAAAAATTAAAAAGACAGATAATAAAATTGGCTTGAATTAAACAAGAAAAGCCATTTGTCTTAGGCATAAACTTTCTAGAAGAGGAACATAATATCTTGGCCAAATAATTATTTTTTAAATGTTATTTTACCACTCAAAGACAAAGCATATGAAAAATAATGGATTCCTTCTTGTACTGGGGAATTTGGGTATTAAACAGCATCTTTTCTAATCTTTGATCTAATTCTCAGGAAAGTATCAAAGCATGTAATAATTCTGAAAATTCTCTTTGACTGTATATTTTCTTTGTAATGAAAAAAATTCCTTTTACCTTAAAACTAAAATCATTTCTTAGATTTAAATGTGACTAAAATAGAATAATAAATGCCTCTCTTCTTGTAATTACAAAAATTCATTATTTTATCCTTGCTTGTTTTATAATATTTAATGATTTTAAAAGCTCAAAAATATTTCTATTGCTTTAATTCATTATGTAGACTTGGTGGAATCTAATAGTAACTTTCAAATACTGATTATATTCTAATACAGCAGAGAAATGTTTCATATATATTTTATTCCATTTCTCATAACCAACTTTATTTATGCTTATTCTGTTTTGTTTTTGTTTTTGTTTTTGTTTTTGTTGTTGTTGTTGGTTTCTATTCTGGTCAGGCTGTTGCCTCTGATCTCAAATTTTCCTAATATAGGGATAATGTGAGGACAAGGAAATGGAAATTATGGCAAGTAGAGAGAATTGCAGAATGTGAAAAAAAACAATTGCCAAATAGTGATCCTTTCTTCATCTTTAGGATAAAAATGGGTTATTGAAAGACACATTCCTTGTGATTAAATTTGTATATAACCTGCCAAAATACAGTGACCCTTACCTCTTTGCTAAAGAAATCCATTTTTCAATTATCCTTGGGTAAATAGAGTGAGTCAATTTTGTTTTGTGTTAATATATTCCTATTTTTTTTTACAGACCAATAGAACCATATGAGGCAATTAGAGAATGTGTTCAGTATAAGTTAACAGATTTTACTCACTGACATAAAAAGGTGTTTTACTTGGGCACTCTTTTTATTATCCATGCGGATCTTCCCAGTTAGGGGTCCCTCTGAAAGCACACCATGCAAATGAGATATTTACTTAAGGAGAGGGCAGGTCTTTGTTTCAGACCAATCTGAGTGGTTCTGTGATATTTAATATTCTCCTATCACCCTACTGTTGATGGAGAGGTCTTTACTCTAGCGTTAGGGGATACAAGCTGTTTGAATAGAGGACTTTATTCATAGGAACACAAGAGGGACAGAGTTTGCAGTGGGCTTTTTTGAAGCCTTCCCGATTTCACCAAATCCCAAGTGTACTAGCCAGCTTTGCATTACTGAATTGAAATATCTGAGACAGGCTACTTATAAAGTAAAGAGAGGTTTATTTAGTTCATAGTTCAAGATGGGGCAGGTAGCATGGGGTGGGAATTGGTTTAGCCATTGGTGAGGACAGTGGATGGCAATAGCAGAAATATGTGTTGGAGCAAGTGAAGACTGCTCATCAGCTGAAAGAGATCAGGTAGGACTAAACTCAGATTTTATAACAATCCACTCTCAGGAACCACCTTGGTTTCCTGGAAGAAGGAACTTTCAAGATGTACCGGCAATGATCTAAGGGTTTCTCACAAGCCCACCACTCAAAGTCCACAAAACCTACCAATAGTGCCACCCAGTTCTGGCGCCAGAGAAAGTCCTTAACTTATAGAACTTTGTTGAATACTCATAGGTTACATGGCTCTTGTAAGTATAGCAAAACACATGACAATGACCCTCAATTTTGGGCCTTTCATTACATTGCATAGACAATAGGTCACAACAGGTATAGGTCAGAGATATGATAGGGAATAACACTCATAAATAGTCAAGAGTCCAGCTCTTCATGCATGTGTATTTAAAGATTGGTAGTTATGTATTTATGGCTGTTTATTTAAAAAGTTAAGTTGTAACATCAAAATATTAATATTTTTGTTCCCTAATAAACACCATTATTATAGTTGCACAAAGTTTGCCCAAAGAAAATAAACTGAAATTCCAACTGAACCAATTTTTATTTTTAGTAGATTATTTAAGAAAAGTTGCAATGAGAAGTTATTTGTGTGACTGTCATTGATTTGATGTTAAAATTTAAATTTTTCTTGAAATAATAAATCATCCCTCAGGTATGTGGGTAAGATTTCATTAGTCAAATAATTAAAATTAATTATTGCAATTCAACTGCATTTATCTATTGATGCACTTGATGACCATGTCTTTCCCAGTAGCCTTCTGACCAGCCCAGCTGTGTAGCTTTAAAATCACTTGGCTAGTAATTAGGTGTTTATCAGATTCTTGCTGAAAAGACATGAGAGAGTTATCTGACACAATTATCTTTGAAAATTGAATCCTCCATTTCTAGTCCTGCTGAGAACATTCAAGGGAACATTGAGTGGTTTAAAGCTCAATGCCTTTCAAAACCCCTTGCCTTCTAGAATGCAATGCAACATAATTGCTAGAGAATTTTCTCCACTTTTCATGCAGACTTTTGTGCGTGAATCCTTTTGTTATGCCATCATGCATGTTGGCATATGGAAATTACTTTTGACCTGCTCTTTGGTTATTTCATTAATGTCTTTCTTACTATAGCATTATTAATATTCATTCTGAAATTCAATGCTTGTTCCTTCTGTCCTCACACTGCTGCTACTTCATAAACTAATCCAACACAAGCAAAGGCAATTGCTAAGATGGACTAGGCTATATGTACAATTCAGATAATGATATCTCTAAAGGTATTTGTTCTTAAGAAGTCTAAAAATTTGCAGCTCTGAGTATTAATGGGCAATCTACTCACAGTTTAGAAATTAATGTAATTTGCTATAAATAGCTGTTGAAAACATAGTTATTTAGACCCTGAAAATTCAAACCCCAAGTAATAGATTTTAATTTATTTGTCAAATCCATTTAAAATGATGCCAGGACTCCTTTCCCAATAGAGTTGAATTAATTTTAGATACCATGCACATTCAAGAAAGTGTGTTTGAAATTATTTTGTGTAGAAAATAAAATAAGAACCAATAAAAACCAAAACTGAGAACATTTTATTCCAGTTAGTATTGGTAATTATAATGTTTTGTAGGCATGCTGTATTGAACCATCATGATTTCTTGTAAAGGCAGTCTTAATAGACATATGAGCCTCATGAATATTATAGCTTTCCTGTTTTGTTTATCTCTCCTCTGCCACGACATTAGTTCAGTTGCATATTACTGTGATCATTCAACCATACATTAATTCAACAATACTTAGTATTTGCTACATGGCAGGCATGTTGCAGAATATTGTAATAGACACTCATGCAATCTCTTGACCTCTCAGCTTTCCCACTTCAAGTCCATGATTCAGTATTGTCCAAGAAATTGCATTTGACCAATTCATTCTTTATCTTATACATATATTTTGCACACAAAGCCCTTTACATTTTGGCCTCCTGCTCTCTTGTCAGCGTCATCTCCAATCACAGCCTCACACCTATATGCCATGTGAAATCCACTGAAACGAACCATTTACTGTTCTTCAAATAGAACTTTTCCTCCATCCTTTTGCACAAGTTTAGAATTCCCTTTTTCAACACTAAACTACTTTTGGCTCAGTAAACAACTACTGTTTGTAATGAACCTGCTCTAATTTTCTCACAGCATGGTTACTTTGTTATTTCTTTAATCTTATAGCACAATGCTCTTTATGATCTGTTGTAGAAATTTGCACCTGTTTGTGAACTTTTCTTGGGAAAGAACTGCTCAATTCATTTTTAAGTCCTAGAATGACAGATAACTGGTTCCTAAAGTTTATAAAATAAATGAAATAAAGACACATAAGTATAGTCATTTTAGTATTCCTTTTTAGAATATTTTTCTTGTTTTTAAATAAATTATTCTAATTCTGACATCATGTTCCTTTTCTGACATAACTTTCTTATGTGCATATATGAATATGACACAATGAATTTCTACATCATGTACATCCACAAGACTGCAATCCTAGTTAGAATAAGATGTACTCCACGTTTGTAAAAATTATAATCTACTGTCATGTCTAGCTAAAAATAACAAAAATTTAAACATTTTTTAAAAAGCGTCACCCTAAAGATTAAAATCAGTCAATCAATCAATAAATAAACATCTTTTTTACTTCATCAAAAATCTGTATTTATTGAAATGCAGAGGTACCATAGCTTGGATTTTTCACCCTAAACTTGCTATATATCTGGTTTTAATTTAAATTGTGATTTCCAAAGTGAAAAGCCAGTTAGACTTTCTTTCTCTATTAGACTGAACATGAGAGAAAGAGGGTCACAGTGCTGTCTTAAGGCAGAGGATATTCTGGTGGTGATTATTCTCACTTTGCCTGTGTGGGGTTGGTTATTAATTTCAGTATTTCCAGCAGAACATGGTTTCTATCACCACTGTTCTTTTCTCATTTTCTCTCATCTGTGCTATCTCTTTTTCCCCCCTATCACTGAACATTTCTTCCTCTCAGCTTGTCAAGCTGGTCAACTTCATTTGTAACTTTTCTGTGAACAAACCCATGTCCATATTCTTCTGGTTTTGTTATCATGCTATGATAAATCTAAGTCATCTGAGACAACACTTATTAGGATAGTGAGGCTATTGACTTGCATTTCTACATTATGTTACTTGAAAGATCATATTGTTCTGAAAAATATGTCCGAAAATGGATTCACTTTCAGCTAGGATGACCAAACATCATGTTTCCAGCTAATTTTCATCAGAATGATGAAACGAACAATATGATTGAAGGTCAAGTGGGCATAGAATTCATCTGATGGAGCTAGTGTGAGCGCAGCATCTTTAAAATTGCTTTTGTTTGAAAATTGATTTCTTTTTGTCTTGGTGTACATGAGTATACTTTCAAGGAACCATCTTTGTAAATTCAAGCATTCATTTTGAAAAATGTGCCTGATGTAGACAGTTTTAATTATAGCTGCAAAATAAGAAAAAGAGAAAAAAAATTCTGGTGGACCATATTTCTTCACATGAGATTATCTTTTTAATTTTTTATTCTTTAAACAATTCTGTTAATGTATGAATACCATCATTTGTATAGAAAGTCTGCAAAGTAGTTCTGCCTGTGGCAACCCTATAATTAAAGTGACGCAGAGATAGAATCTTCATTTTGCTTTCTTTACCTTTGCCTTTATGTTAACAATACTAATGAACCTTACTATGTTTAGGGTGAAAAATTGACTTGAACCTCTCTGCATTTACCGCTGTTTTTTTAAGCTTCTCCTCCTACCCTAAGGATTTGTGCAGTTTAATTTGCCATTGATTCTTTAATCATTATGGTAGCTGTACTAGAGAAACTAGTGTTTATCTTCATCATGCCCTGTGGATAGAACATTATGTTTATTTTCATATGTAGTTGCTTTTCCATCATTTTGATAACATTGTCGAGTCAGCAGTTGACAACCATCCAACTGTCTTGTTGATTTTTATATTTTAGTCTTGAAATGCATATATACATTCTAGGAATGCACTATATTAAAAATATCTAATGCAAAAGTCATGTTTGCATTGAGTTAAGCCATTGACAAAGGCCACCTCCAGCATGCTGCAGGGAGACCAAGCACTAGTTACAATTCATAGTGATCATTAGTTTGGCTCTCTTGAGGCTTCTCATAGGACTTTATTTGAAGATGTCAATCAGTAGTATATGTATGTTGTGCACATTTTAAGAAACACCTAATGCTTCAGATTCTCACTGTGCAGCAATAAAGTCATTATTTATCTTGCTTTGTGATGATTCTCCTAAATCCACACAATAATATCCAAAGGCAAAATGATAGGATGGTAAGGTTTGTTTTCACTAGTATTTGCTATAATTTATTTTTATATTTTCTCTGTTGCAGAATATTGGTTACCAATCCCACTTATATATTCTTAAACACTCTAATCAGTTGAAAAAAAAAGACGCTCAAATTTTTGAAAGTCTTTATAGATGTCTGAGGCATTGACATTAGCATTATTTGGCAAGTTGTTTACTTTTTCTGAATTTGATTTATGTTGAAGAATAAGATTATAAAAGAATATGTGCTTCAGATTACTCTTGTTTGCCCTCTCTGTGACTGTTAATTAATGTAAGCACATCTGCCCTCACCAGAAAAATAAATATATTGTTTTAAGTGTACTGACAGATTATGTTCAAAAAAGAAAAGAAAAAAAGAGGGGAGTCTTTGATTCTTTATCTGGACTTAATCAGGTGCTTTATGACATTGTAGACATACAAGTAGAGTCTCAAACATTCTTATTTTTTATATATAGTGTGCCCAAATAAAACTGATGTGTCAACAGTAAATTTGGTTGTTCCTGCATATCCTCAGTCTTAAAGAAAGGAGGTGACATTACTGAGAATCTTGTCAGTCCCCTCCCTTTCTTTACCTGATTAACTTAACTCAGTTGTTCAGATTCACCTTTGTGTTGTCACCACTCCTGCATTTTTTATTCTCTGTATTTATTTCAGACATCTTCCAGAGAATGTTTTGTTCTTAGTTTCTTTTATTTCCTTTTTTTCCCCCTTACAAAATCCAAGCATATAACTGAGGCCAGAAAGTTAACAATAACTCTTTAAGTCTAGGATATAATAATTTGGGTTTGAGGATAATTCAGACATTTTCTAAATGCATACAATTTGCCTATTTCTTTGAGAGAACTGTTCCCTTAATTATATGTGATATGCTTAAGCCAAATCTAGTATGAATAAATTATAATGTAACTGTTATTAACATATAAAGAGGAATAAAATGTTTTAATCAATTCAGTTCTATAACTGTGCCTCACATACTCTGCTTTTATGTGCAAGCTCTTTTCAAATAATACACTCTTAATAGAAGATGTGACAATATTCTAACTTAATAGGAGTTTGGTAGTAATTTGTTAGGTTTGCTTTGTCTATTTGAAAGCCTTAAACCTGTATTTTTAAAAGCTATTTTACACTTCTGACTTCTTGTTATTTCAAAAGAAATGTACCTCCAATTAAACAGACACAGTAGTTCCTAGTAGTATTAACTATAGGTTTAGACACTCATTATTATTCTACAGATCTCTTGAGTAGTAGATTAGCCAATCACTTATACAAATCACACCCATTTCTTTTTTTTTCTTTTTTTCTTTTTTAATGTGGTGCTGAGGATGGAACCCAGTACCTTACAAGTACTGAACAAACACTCTACCACTGAGCCATAGCCACAGCCCCTCATGTGCATTTCTTAATAATCTTTCCACTTGCTAACTTGTAATTTTAGAAAGAGCACCACAGTTTTTTTTTTAACCTTCAGTTTCCTGTTGCCATTACTTTTCAATGTCTTTAATCTTCACTCCTGTTTTCCTCCATCTATTAGACGTCTATGTAAGATCTTATTCACCATACATACCATAATATTCCAATAATTATTTACATGCCATGGTATTCTAATAATTATTTATGTAGTTTATCGTAAGCCACATTTATCTCCAGTTATACAATTGTTACAACTTGTTACCAGGTTTGTTTTTTGTTCCCCGCCCCCCATTTGGATCTCACTGCTTACTGTAAAAACCTTGCATTAAAGGCTTTCAGCACTCTTGACATTTTGACAGAGCTCTGAGAAAGACAGAGTAGGCTCTAGTTCTCTTGTTCCCTAGCTGTATGTGTTCATGCAGACAAATCCTTTGAAGGATTTCAAAGAAGTAACCTTTGAAAAAGAAAATATGTATGGCTTGATTTCCCAGTATATTTAAATCTGGTAGGCTGATTCACAGGTAAGCTGTGAAGATGTATGTAAGTAGGTATCACATATTACTTATTGCCACCTTTTTCACAAACCCTTCTTCAGACCCTCCTTAATGTACACACTGAACACACCCTGCTGAATGTCTTTCCCTTGAACTGAAGTTTTGTAACTTTAACTGTCCCTTTAAAGCCTAGTTCAAGCTGGATCCCTTTCCCAACTTCAGACTACTCATTCTCATGATCAACGTAATCCTTTTTATCTTTGTCACTCAAAAATAATAAATTATCTTGGGCTGGGGCTGGGGCTCAGTGGCAGAGCATTTGCCTACTACCTGTGAGGCCTTGGGTTCGATCCTTAGCACTACATGAACAAATAAAATAAACAAATAAAAAGGTATGCTGTCCTTCTATAACTACAAAATTTTTTTTAAAAAAATAAATTATCTAATGTTCTGATATTAAGAATATATACATTTGTATGTATATTACATATAAATATAAATTTGTTATGAAGATAAATATTCATATGTATATATATTTGATCTCTCCTGATGATGAAGAACCCTCTATATATTAACTGACCAAAAATATTTATTATTTTTCTAATGATACCTTTATCATTAAACTTCATTTTTGCACTCTTAAATTTAAAAAAATTACAAAAATTGATTTAAATAAAGAACATTTACTTTGGATTATTGGCATCCCTTTATGAGCTTTAGATATACATTCCTATTTGGATATATAAAACTTCAGTCTGTATCATTTAAGGAAAGGGAGAGTTATCTTCTTTCTCCATGGGAGGATTTCTGGCCAACTCATCTCTTATATGTGAAATTCAGAACAAAGCTGACCATTTTTGGTTCTTGATCTTACAAGATCAAGCAATCCAAAGGGCTATTTCTTCACTAGCCATGGTTGATTCCTTTACCAGACATCAAAGTTATTGATTTTGTTGTATTGGTGAATATTACCAACTTTCCCAACTTTTGACTTCTTAGATGATGATCAGTTAAAATTAATCTAAATAAGATGAGAAGGCTGAAAATATAAGGCTCCACAGTAGTTCTGCATTTCAGATTTATTTTTGCATTCAACTGTAAAGGAAAATAGAAGGGTTTAAAGTAGAATTAATTTTGGTTAAGAACAAAATAAGTGTGGGTAAATAGCTGAAGTCCTTCCAAAAATGTAAAAAATAAAATGAGAACCAGCCAGGCCAAAGAAGCTGAACAACGGACATCATGCATTAAATTTAGGAAACATGTTCTCTTATGTCATCCAAAGTATGTGCCCAAAGGAACACTTTTAATTTAACTATGTACTTCCTAAATTAATTTCTTATGAAACATTTTTCCTTCCTAAGAAATTTAGTTACTGATCAGTAGAATAGGGTTTCCCCAAAATATACTTTAAAAAAAAAACTTTCCTAAAAGTAGGTGATGGCCTAGCATGTTATTGAATTTATTATTATGTCAAAATGTACTTTAGCAATATTTACATATGCACAGCATGTGCATAAGCTATGTTAACTTTAATAATAAAGCCCTGGAGAATCTTTATCTCAATTGGGTGCTGGTTGCATGTCTCTATTAATTTGTCAAAACTCAACTATGCCCTTAAAATTGGTTTGTCAAAAATAAATTAAACCTCAATAAGGGTCATTGATAAAAATCAAAACCCCTAATATCTTGCAAAAAAACACAAACAGATAACAATTTAAATGAGAAGAAATATGTAAATAGAAATCCAAGATTGTTCTGTCATCACCTTGCAGGAACCTCCCTGGATGCTACTTTAATTGAGTAATTATGATGATATTTATATTAATAGATATCAGGAGATGGATCATATATACAAATTATCTAACTCCCGGATAAGTGAGATGAGATAATGTTCCGTGTTATAGTTAAAACAGATAAGACTAAATGTGCTTAAATTTGTTGATGGAAGTCAAACAATATGTCTAAGTGATAGAGCCAGGACTCATACCCAGTGTGTTTTTACCATCTTTGCTTCTACAACACTAGACTATGTTACTTGCATACATACGTGAATCACAAATAAATTATATTTTAAAGCAGCAATATTATACTGAATAATCCTGCAATCACATATTCAAATTAATATTTTATAATAAAAGTGATACTTTGTGTCTTTTCTCACCTATTTTTTTGAAATTTGTTTTGATTCTAGACATTTCATATACATATCCCTAAGGGAAAATATCTTTGTATTCATATAGTTCTGATTGTGCTTTATTAATTAATTTTTTTAAGTGGGAAAACTGCATCCCAGCAACATCAATATGTTTATTTAGCATTCTAGAACACACACAAAATACTTCTCAGAATTACTATATAAATAACACTATTAACAATGAATTACCTTACCAAGTAAAGTTCAAGGTTTTCTTTCAGTTATTATCCTTAGAATATTCTCTGAGAGTGGATAGAGATTCATACTCAAAAATCACTCTGGGCTAGGAGTAGATCTCAGTGGTAGAATGTTTGTCTGATATGCTTGAAACCCCAGTTTAATCCCCAGCAGTATCAAAAAGAAAAAAAAATGTTAAGAATACTTATTTGGCTTGTTCTAACTAGTAACTTTGTTGATGTGATATGTTCTTAGGCTATTGTTTTTTGTTTATGTTCTTTTCTGAATTTCTTCAACCTGGTGATTTAATGTTGAATTTTGAAAATGTAAATATTTACATGGCTCTATAGTCAAAACTATATAGAATTATAATCAAATCAGTTCCATCCTTTTCCCTGTCTTTTCCACTTATTTTCATCATTATCCTATAAGTTTCTGGTTTAGCCTTCCTTCCTTCCTTTATTTATGTATTTATTTTTAAAATTAAGAAAATAAGCATATTTTCTATTTTTCCTTTTTTCTTACAAAAGGTAGTATATCGTACATATGTTAATACTTTTTTCATTTATTCAAATATTTTAATTCTGATTTTCTCTTACATATATTTCTGACAGTTTTGGCTGAATATAAATATCAATATTTTTTGGAAATGAAGCCTCAAATTTCAAAGATGTTTCCAATAACTGAACAAACATTTTCTATTCTTTTTAAAAATTTATTTATTTATTCTAATTTATTATATATGACAGCAAAATGCCTTTTAATTCATAGTACACATATAGAGCACAATTTTTCATGTCTCTGATTGTACAGAAAGTAGAGTCACCATTTGTGTCTTTATACATGTTCTTGTGGTAATGATGTTCATCTCATTCCACCATCTATCCTGTCCCCTATCCCTCCCTTCCCCTCCCTCCCCTTTGCCCTATCTTTTTTCCTTCATTCCTCCCATGCTCCCCACCCCCATCCCTGTTATGGATCAGCATCCTAATATTAGAGAAAACATTCATCATTTGTTTTTTGTGGGGATTGGCTTACTTCATTTAGTATAATATTCATTCATTTACCTAAATGCCATGATTTTATTCTCTTTAATGCTGAATAATATTCCACTGTATATATATATATATATATATATATATATATATATATACACACACCACAGTTTTTTTTTATCCATTAATCTACTGAAGCAAATTTAAGTTGGTTCCATAATTTAGCTATCATGAATTGTGCTGAATTCACTATATTTTAGTAATAAAACAGCATGTTAACTCAGTTATATTTTCAAAAAATCATTTGTCCTTTTGTTAATATATCAAAAAATATGATTTTCTATAAGGGGTTAAAATATTTGCCAGTAACATTATAGTCTAACTTTGAGTACTTTAATATTGATAGCATGCTATCAGATCAAAATTTCATGTTATTGAGAAGAAATTCATAAACTAGACTGTATTAAACCATTTTATGCTCTGTTAGAGGCATTATTAAGAAAATAAAAAGCTATGATACAATGACAGAGAAAATATTTGTAAAATTATATATCTGTGTTTTAGTCAGATTTTTATCTCTGTGACAAAAATACCTGAAAGAACAACTTAGAGGAGGAAAAATCCAGTTTAGCCCAGGGTTTCAGATGTCTCCATTGCTCTGGGTCCTGAGGATAGGATGGGAAATTGTTGCAGAGGAAAGCTGCTCAACACATGGCAGCCAAGTATAAGAAGGAGAGAGACACACACACACACACACACACACACACACACACACACACACACACTACAGTGTCAAGATACAGTTCCTAAGTCATGCCTCCACTGACCCATATTCTCAAACCAAGTTCTATCTGCCTACAATTACCATTCAGCAGCCCATTCAGATTATTAATCCATCAAATAGATTAACCACTGATAAACTTAAGAGTTCTTATAATTTTTTCACCTGTGAATATTTCTGTATTGCCTAACATGTGACCTTTTGGGGGAAAATTCTAAATCCAGAGCATAGTAGTATGATAAAGGAGAATTATCCAAAAATACAAAAACAAGGAACCCTTAAACCTCTTAAAACTCAACTGTGGGGGAAAAACAATGAAATTTAAAAATTGGTCAAAAATTTAATACTTTAAAAAAGGTGAACAAATGGCAAATAAGCATCTGTAAAAATGCTGCACACAATATACTATAAGGAAAACACAAATTAAGAACATTACATATTACTACACACTTATTAGACTGTCCCAAATCTGAAACACTGATCCAATCACCTGCTGGTAAAGGTGAGGCTCAACAGGAAATCTTATCTGTTGCTAGAGGAAATGTAAAATGGCATAGCAACTTCCAAAGGCAGTTGGGCAGTTGTTTTCAATGCGAAATGTAGGCTTACCATTTGATTCACCAGTTGCACTACTTGCTACTTAATCATTGGAGTTAAAAAAATATTTCCATACAAAATCTTGAAAATAGATGTTTGTAGCAGCTTTTTTTCATAATTGTGAAAACTTTAAAACAACCAAGATGTCCTTCAATAGTTGAATGGATAAACAAACTGGTACATCAAGACAATGGAGCACTATCCACTGCTAAAAAGATATAAGCTATGAAACTATAAATAAACACAGAGGAAACTTAAATGCATATTATTAAGTGAAAGAAGCTAGTCTGAAAAGGTTACATGCTGGCTGATCTTTACTCTGTTCTCTAAAAGTTAAAATTATGGAGACAATACAAAGACATCAGGGGTGGTAGGAGGGAAAGATGGATAGATGAAGCACAGTATTTTAGGGCAGTGAAACTTCTCAGTGTGGGACTGTAATAGTGAATAGGTGTCAGGTACAGTTGCTCAAACCATCAGAATGAACTTGAATACAAACTTAGACATTTGGTGATAATGCGGTGTGTTTATATAGGTTCATCAATTATAATAAATGTACCATTCTTGGAGAGAGTATACTCATATGGCGGAAAAGGGTATGTGAGAGTACCTTGCACTCAATTTTGCTGTGAAACTAAAAAGTTAATCCTATTTAAAAAAGAAAGCTTCCATGTGTTGAAGAGATGTGTAACCCTAACAAAGACATGCAATTTCATTCAACTAAAATAAGTGTTGATATTTTCTGGTTTATTTTCTTATGATTATTGCATTCATTTTAAAGTAAGAATGTGCATGTCTGATAAGGACACTTATTTTATCCATAGCTACCTGCTACAAGTAAGCTAAATGTAGTTTTAATGAAATATAGTTGGAACATGAAAATCTCAATTTCAGCAAACAAAATATTAACTGTCATTTAACAAATATAATCTCTCTAAATTTTCCTATAATAGGGAAATCATAAACAGCCTCTGGATCTCACATACTTTTATTTACATTAAGTGCCGAGGCAAAATTATGTATGCTCATTTAAATAATCAGAGGTTTGGTTTTATTCTAAAGCAGGGATTCTCATGTTGAGGGAACATAAAAATCAAGTATTGGAAAGAGGAAGGATCTTAGAAACTCGGTAGGCAAACAGAAACCAAGAGACAAGGCAACTATTGTCAAGATCCAGCCAAGCAGAAATGCCCAGGATGCAATATGCTTACATCTTCTGCCCAGAAGACCTAATCAATTATAGTTCACTCAGAAATATGACTCTAAGTCAAAACATTCTGTGTATAACCCTGAATGGGGCGTTTAGACAAACAAACAACTGCAGAGTATGGATTAAAGAGCAGAAAATTTCAACAGGCTTGTGCTTACCTGTAAATCTAGCCTGCTATCATTTGAAACTTCAAACAGATATTGCATGAATGATTATGTGGGTATGTAAGGTTTCTTATAAATGATGTACCAAGATAAGTACTATTACAAGAACATTAGCCCCAAAACAAAGAAGTAAATTTGTAATCCAAGTAAATATGAAATCACAGTAACCAAGATTATTTGTTTGAGGCAAAGTTCTGGCTGAGATATTACAAGATTCTTGAACTGGGAAGCAATCCCCAAATATCTCAGGTAAAGTCCAGTGATTATAGCTGTCTGGCAGGAGGACTAGGCAACTCTGCAAAAGGAAAACTTGGCAAATTAACTCTGCAGGTATAAGCAATAATGTAAGGACAGCTTAGTTCAAATCGACAAATTGAAAACAGCTTTGTGCAGATAATCCTACAAAATTGAGTCACACTTTATTTAGATTGGAATTCTGAGAGTCACAAAAATGAATAATAGGACTTTCTTTTTTAAACGAATTATTTTTTATTTACTCCCAGATTATTGACTTATTTTAACTAAGTATTTTGTTAAGTGAATAAATAACTCTTTTCACTTCCCACCTTAAAAAGCTAATGAATTGTCAATACTGTTCCAGAGGATAATTGTATAATACCACATATCTGACACTCTACTCCATTTTATCACTGCTTATGTCCTTTATAAGCATTTATTGTAGATCCCTATACTGTTTCGAGGATTCCATGATAGTTTCCCTTGAAATAAATTTATCCTGTACATTCCAATCAGTTATCTTCTAAATTGTTTAGATTATATTACAGTCTATCTTTAAAATCCACAATGACTTCTCATTACCTATATTTATCTGCTCTCATTTATTTCTGTTCTGTATCACATGGCATTCTGGGAAACTCTACCATACAGCCAAATAGCCAATCCCTCATGGTATATTCACTTATTTTGAAAAGTAATTCCTTAATCTCCACTTGTAAATATTCTTAATATCTCAGAATGCCACTTTTGCAGTAGAACTTGGGTCAGTTACCCCAAGAAAATCTAATCAGTTATCTACATGTTTCATTCTGCCATTTGGGGAATCAGTATCATGTCAAAGGGCCAGATGGCTCAACATTGTAAAGGCTATATAAGACAGAACCAAAGCCAACATTATTATTTTTTTTTAATTTTTTTATGAGAGAGAGAGAGAGAGAGGGGGGGGGGGAATTTTTTAATATTTATTTTTTAGTTTTCAGCGGACATAACATTTTTCTTGTATATGGTGCTGAGGATCGAACCCAGCACCATGCACATGCCAGGTGAGCATGCTACCACTTGAGCCACATCCCTAGCCCCAACATTATTCTTAAAGGAGAAATAAAATGAAAACATTTCCTCTAAAAAGAGCAACAAGATAAGGGTGCCCACTTTCACCCCTAACGTTCAACATAATTCTTGAAACTCTGGCCAGAGCAATCAGAAAAGAGAAGGAAATTAAAGGCATATAAATAGGAAAAGAAGAGCTCAAATTATTTGTTTGTTGATGGTGTGATCCTATATTTATAAGACCCGCCAATCTCCACCAGAAGACTTAGAGAGCTCATAAATGAATTCAGCAAAGTAGCCCTATACAAGATCAATATTCATAAATTAATTAGTTTACCATACTTTGATGATGAAAAAGAAATTTAAAAAAATATCCCATGCCCAATAACCTCAAAATATAAAATATTTGAGGATCAGTCTAACAAAAGAGGTGAAGTACCTGTACAATGAAAACTATAGAACACTAAAGGAAGAAATTGGAGAAGACCTTGGAAGACAGAAAGACCTCCCATGTTCTTGGATAGGGTTACAAGTTTTGTTGTTTATAGGAGAATATGTAATGTTTCTGTGTTTCTTTTATGACTGGTAAAAAGTTCCTGTTCAGAATAGATCATCTAACAAGTTTTGTTTTAATTTGTGAATTCATTGCATTAAAGAAGCCTCAAATTATTTATGCATCTGGATGAAAAGCAAGAATGTGGCTGTGTTCTCTATTTTTGTCCCCAAAATAATATAGTTCCTGACTCTGGGATAAGTAGTTTGTAATGAATTTTTAAATGATCCATTAAACACATAGTTTTCTAGATTTGATGAGAGTGTTCTATTTAAATTTGGGGGAAATTAAAGTGAAAACATGTGGGGTAGATAAAACCAAGAAACCACTTGTGATCCATATCTGACTGAAAATGAATCTTAAAAATTAGTAAGTGCCACATTTCTTCAAAATGTTCAATAGTCACCTCCTATGTGGAGGTTACATTCCAAGCTCCTAATGGGTGTCTGAAACCACAGATAGTACCAAACTCTCTATGTGTTATCTTTTCCTCTATATACATGTTTTTTATAAATCAGGCATAGTAAGAGATTAACAGGTATAACAAAATAGAACAATTACAATAATGTATTATAGTAAAAGATCTAAATACAGTCCTTTCCCTCAAAATATATTCTTGCCTATACATTTTTCTTGTGATAATATATCCCAAGATTCAAACCACTGTTAACCATGGGTCACTGAAGCTATGGAAATCAAAACTGCAGATAAGAAGGGACTACTGTAGGTTGTGGCAAAAATTCTATATAAGTCATATTCATTTGGATTATCAGTGTGCTTTATCATTTCAAAAAATTGTATTTTGTATCTATTTGAACTATAATTTTCACAAGCTACTTTTAGTATTTTCTTTAGCTATTTTCACTATAACTAAACATTACAAAAGAGTAATTTGGATAATTTTTATCTCATCAGATAACACAAATCTATATCACTGGCTGGGTGTAATGCAAGGAAGGGACAAAGATGAAATGGAAACATCTTCCTTTTTTGGTCATAATATCACTCCTCAGCATGTCAAAACATCATCTGTTTCTGGCTCAGCTTATTCCAGGTAAGTGGTATGCTTTTGTTTCATCAATAATTAGTATTCTATTTTTCTTTAAATTTGTTTGATTTTTTTAAAAAATTGTGCATTGTAAATCAAACGTGTTTCTTGTCTTTGGAACTTGTAAGTCTGTGTGAATGGCTTCTTACATGTGTGTGATGATAAACTTCAGGGATGAAATGGTCACTCTTGAATACATAGTGCATTATTAACTCCCAGAAAAGTATGAGAAAAATTCAATGTCAATGAAACATAAAAGGAGTTATTGTATTAACTACGTGAATTAAAGTGTCAGAAGAGTAATTATAATAGGAGAAAGATGTGAAACACCAGAAGCATTGGGTAGTCACAAATGTATGTCTGTATGTTAGAAAAGGACCATCAAAAAAAAGTGAAACATTTAAAACTAAAATTCCCTTAGAATAGTGACATTTTAATTAACAGGCTGAACTTTGTCAGAATATAAAATGCAACATGCTGCTATGTTGCTACCATAGTTACCATTGTTATGTGTGAAGTTAGAAACCTATTTCCTTGAAGTCATAATTTTATTACTGGTACCAAAAAAAGCATTTATATGAAGTGTTTTACTTAAACTATTTTATAGGAAAGTAACTAAACCCAAAGTTATGGTAGAAGAATGTAGAAAAAAATACTTTGATGCATTAATCAAAATATAATTTTACATTTCCTCTTAAATAGAACTATAAGGGATATCTATATTATCATTTATATCCACACACAAATTGAGAATTATAAAATATCCAGAATCCTCACTTCTTTTTCCTCTGCTGGGAAAATTGTGTAGGATGCAAGGATCTTGCAAACAAATAGATTTATATGCCCATTAAAAACATTTCTGTATGATTGAAGGTTATAGAAATTTTGGTGTTTTGCAAGAAAATGTACTTGTAGGCATTTTACTGAATTAGGCTAACACACTGAAATTTCTACACATTTTAAATTTCATCTATTACTACATTCTCTTTTTTTGCTAGCATTAAGAACCAATGTCAAAAACTGACAATAAAAAAATTCAATGCCTTTTTGAATATATCTACAATGTAAAAAATTTCAAGTTCATTCACTGTTTTACAAATTGTTATGATAAATATAATAATTATTTAAAAGTGTTTTGAAAGCTACAACTTGTAGATACGTACATAGATAAAGTTTAGTTGAATTTGTCCTTAAACTGTCTGGTAGCTAATAGTTGCCACAGGTCTACAAAGTTAGTCTGTGATCTAGTATTTTAGCAGATATTAAAAACTCAGAATGGTCAGGTGAGGTTTGTAACATATTTATCTATCTACTCAAAGAAAGAATGCATGCATGAGTAGTTATGGCAGGGAGGTATGAGGTTAATGCAGGGAATAAAAATATGTTCTTTATTCAAAAGGATATATATAATTTCTGAGCAAACCAAACTGGAACATTTAGGTGCAAAAATTGTCAACACTCTGGTTATTATCTTACATGCAATCACTTTTAAATATAAAGAGATCTTAAAATACGTGAGTTTATTTTCCAGTAAGATATGTAGATTGGTAACAGAGTAATAGAATGGTTATCAGTGAGTTAAAAATATGCCATACAGATTAGTGACTTGGGATCCATTTTGAGGCAACATCTAAAAACAAAATAAAGGTAGCCAAAATGGGATGCATAGTTAGAGATGCCTTTTTTTTCAGGATCACAGAGTTCAAAAATTATTTCAAAGTAATTTATCTGTCAAAAGAAATATGCTATTAGCTTTTCAAAAGGAACACCTGCCGATTAAAAGTCATTTTCATAACTGCCTCCATTGGAAGCATTGGTTTCAGGCTAGGGAGGTTAGAAAACCTACTGAAAGTACTCATCATTCTTCGAATGTTGCTTCCTTCCCATTCATCTTAGAATGAGGTCCTGATTCTTTTGTTGTTGTTCTAGCTTTCTTATATTCATTACAAACCTCGCATCTGGAATGATTTTAGCATAGATCACAGGAAGCAAAAATGTAGCTTTCAAGATCAAATATCAGTGTCTTTTTTAGAAGCCGAGTTTTTCAAGTCAATGGACTATGTCTGCCCTTCCCCTTAAGAAAGAAATATCTTCCTTCATCAGAAATTTATTTTGAAAGTCAGATAAAGGAACAAAAAATGTAGCATGATTCTTAACAAATGAAAAGGTTGTATTCCATAGTACTTGACTTGGAGAGTTATATTTGGCACAGGTGTCTAATGAAACAACATGTATCAGAGGACAATATAAAAGAACAAGTATATTAATTGCTAGATCTATATTATCTTATTACCATAACAATAAAGTGGTTTTCAGTCAAGTTACAGTTATTTTACTTGGTGTAACTAAATATCAATATATCATTTCAATATAATGTCTGGAATTGATGGATTGTCCTAGTTTTTTAATCTTTTATTTCAATGTATACTGCATTTTAAAAATTGCTTTCAGGTTTTACAATATTACATGTGAAGCAGTTGATGTGTCAGAGTGTGAAATAGAAATCACTTGTACTTGTTGGTGAAAAATAAATTAGTGTTAAGAGAAAAGGAAAAATTAAAAAGTGCATCTTGGAATAACCAACTACTTGAGTTTTTGCCTCATTGTATACAGAGCCTTCCAAAATTGGCTTCCTCTTTATTAAAACCACTGGTAGACACTCATCTTGTTAATTTCCTTTATCTCTAATTTATGTGTAAAATAAATTCCTACACCAGCTTTGGTTATCTCTTGAAGCATACTGTATCTGGGCTGCACCACATCTTTATTTAATCTCTGCTGAAAAGGAATCTGACAGATACCCATCTTCACATTTTAACCATCCACCTTTAATTGCAACAGATGTAAAGAAGACAATGAAAGACAAATGTTAAATGACACGTTTTAAAATTACACAGTTCACCTATAGTGGAATTGAACTGAAGTTTTGAAGAATAACTATGGTAAAAAACCAACAAAAAAATAAATAAATTCTAGGTTTACATTGCAAGATTTTAGATAGAAATACATGAAGGGAAAGCCTACAAGGTTATATTTCTATTTGAATAAATCAGACAACCCATTTTAAAGTTAAGCATGATTTATTTTTCCTCTTCATTCTCTAAATGTGTGCCAGTGCTGTCCTTCATTAGAGATGCAGGTGCTGACAGGGTTATTTCCTTTGCCCTGCCTCATGTCATCAAGCCTTGGGTGTGAGACTTTCTGAAATGATTTACTGCTCCCCCGCCCCACCATCCCTCCTCTACCACTTCAGTATTTTGCTATTATACTCAGAGGAAGGTAATTGCATGGAGCTACATGTTATAAGGATTTGAATCATCCCTTGAATGTTAAATTTTTTGAAAAAGAATCCTTTGATGTAAAATTCTAGAAATAATAATATATTTCATATATTCCAAATTTTTGCATTTTAGTTTTTATATGGCTAACAGATGTATTTGAGGAATTATTTCAGACTTTTAAAATGCTCCTCTATAACATGAAATAAATAATGAAAATAAATTTCTGAAATCTACAGGGGACAGACTCTTTCAGCATTTTCTTTGAAATGTTTTGATTAACAATTGATGTTTCATATACGCTTCCTTAAGAAAGATTTTATCCACAGGAATATGTTTTCCAAAGATTGAATTAGTTTCAATAGTAGAATAGTCATGGACAATAATTACAACTATGCACATTCTTTAGAATCTATAGAGATTGATTGTTTGAAAGCAAATGATTTTTAAAATTGCAATGACTGTTCAAAAATCAATGAAGCATTTGAAAAGTTTTAGATATTTATTCAATTAAGATATAATACTTAAGTATAAAAATACTTAAACTTATACAGTTTTGAACTGACAGAAGTATTCTCAATAAAACTAATTTGTACGTGCTACTTGCAAATCTGTATTTCTAGAGAATTTTTAATCAACAAGATTTTATAGATTATTTTTCTTTATAAACTTCTAAGGCACTTACTACAAATGAAGTTTTCTAAGGTTCTTGGCAAAATGACTGAAATAAAGAATCTAAATTTGAATCTATAATTTATAAGTTTCTAAAATTATCAAATTATTCTCTTATTATATATAATTTGAGAAACATAGCTTTACACCTATTTTAGATGGTAATTGGATTTTTTGCTAAATAAAATAAATAAATAAATCAGTAGAGTCTAGGGTAACACTTGAGGAGGTTATGGAAGATGACTGGGTAAGCAAGAAGATAAAAAACCACAGGGAAAGTGACCCATGAGGGCTTTGTACATGGATAGACATGTAAGCTTTAGTAGGGTTGGAAATGGGTGGGTGGGAAGGTGAATTGTAGACTTTTGACAAGACACAGGGATTCAAGTATAAGGAGCATCTCATTCAATTTGGCAGAAAGATAAGGTTCATATTAAAAGAAATTTGGAGAAGTTCCCAGGCAGAGTTTTGAAATTCAAACCACAAGAGCATTTTACAAATGCTGAGCGGCTTTAACTGTAAATCTGCTTTGTAAGAAGTAGTGAGAGATCTGAGGAGTAACCTAATAAAATAATATTAATTAGAACAGTGAATCAGGTGGGAAAATGGTATATCAATTTGTTCCTTAATTTATTTTTTCAACCTGTACCTACTGTGGCAAGTTTTTCTTATAAATTTGGGGAAGACAGAGTGAATGAGTATAGGCTTAGTATTTTTCATTCTCCTTTTCTTTGCAGAAAACAATCTTAAAAATAAATTACTACCCAGGCAACATGGGAGGCTGAGGCAAGAGTTTTACAAGTTCAACCTCAGACTCATAAACAGCAAGATTCTGTCTGAAAATATAAAATACAAAGGACAGGGGATAGGGTCATTGGTAAGGCAGCCCTGGGTTCAAATTCCAGTCTCAGAATAAAAAAAATATACATTTAATTTTCTAATTATAATATGTTGTCATTACAATAGAAAAGAGGGAATTTTTTTCTGAAATTATTCAAAAGTTTTCTTTGAAAAGTATTAATAAAGTAAGTAGTAAATAGAAAGTATTTAAGTTCATCAAAACATATTATAAGACAAACATTGGTTCTATAATCAAATGGATGAATACAATTATGCTCATGAATTTTTAATTTAATATTTATACTTCTTTATATGTTGAAAATAATTTAATTATTAATATATATTAAATCTGAATGTTTATGAATAAATTAATTAAAGGAAGAATGTACCAATAAAGATCTCATTGTGAATGAAACAATAGCAATGAAAAACGGGAAAGCTTAAAAAGATAGTAGGATATAGATTCCAAGAAAATGAGTGATAATAGAAAGTGGGAAGGAAAGGAGAAAGAGCTGTTAATAAAAAGAGAGGTGTTAATAATTCTTTGTGGTTGAGCTAATGATGGCATCTTCAAAAAATAAAACAAGAGAGCTGGAGATGTAGCGCATTGGTAGAGTGCTTTCCTAGCATGTGCAAGGTCCTGGATTTGATCCCTAGCGCCACAAATAAATAAAAACATAAAATTATAAAGCAGACACAGAGTGATGATATTTAGTATATATCCATCATTAAATTATTTTTAACATAAAAAGAAATATATATATATAAATGTTAAAAATGCATGAGCATAATATTATGCATCCATTTGATTATAGAACTAATATTTGTCTTATCTGTTTGATGAGCTTAAATTCTTAAGGAACTCAAAATGTTGTTTAAAGTCACCATGCACAGATGCATCCACACATATAGAAATATATATGTACACACACACACACACACACACACACACATGTGTATTTATTACTTAGTATTGTCCCTTGTATAGATGTTAACAGTAGTGGAATATTCTAGTCAATTAAGCAAGTTAAAGGGAAAAGTCATAAGATTAATATTATGCAAACTATATAATAAATGGCTGTAAAATATATGATACATATGAATTTTCCTCAGTGTAATTGTGTTGCTCAAGATTCTCACTCTTGACATACATATGTGTCTTAACATACATATGTTTAATATGTATTCACACATATACATACAAACATGATTTTATATTTGTGTGTTTGCAAGTGTCACAAAGAACTGAAATTCTATCCATAGATTATCAAGTCTTGAAAGAAAACAAATACTGAAGGAGGAAAAATAGCATTTCTTACTGTGCAGAGACCATCATTCAGGTTAAGATGAGATCTTAATAACTAGAGAAATTGCCAGCTGCACTTCAATTCTGTATCTCTTATTAGCCTTGATCTTCTAGTGTGAAGCTTTATTTAATTGTTTAAGTAGATGGAAGCAAACTAACAGAACCAGTAAGCTACGAGATCCTCATGAAGAAACTTGTATTTGCAATCTAGCTGTAGATTCCAGGAATACTCTTCCCTGATGAAATGGCCTTTGTGATGAACCTGGCTTGAAAAAACCCATGTGCCACCCAGTCTACCTAATTAAGCCATCAGAATTCATTGCACCAAACAGAGTGCCTCATATGGACTGGAATAAGTAATTTTTGCTTCTCTATTGCTTGGTTAATAGAAAGAGGCGCTATCCTAGATTATGACTGATAGACTCGGTGTGGTACAGCTGTTGTAATTGTGCCTGGGGGTCAATAAAGCCTTTAGTTAAAAAAAAAGAGCAAACTGTTTGCCTGAGACATTGGCATTACTTCATTCAACTATGTTTCCCTGGATTTCCCAGTGAGCATTCATTTATTTTGCTTTCTCATTTTACTTGACTCTTTCTTCCATCCAGGTGCCACTTCCCTTTGTTGTATAAACAGACAAAACTCGACTTTGCATGAGATAATTGCTTTGAAAATGGTTTCTTTTATTGATTCAATATTTCATTGAGAAAATCATGTTTTTTCCTATTAAAATATGAAAATATATTAATAATTTGTCATAAGAATAAGTTGAACACATGTAGGCCCTGAAAGCATAAAAATATGCCAGAACTGGCTTTCTGTTCAAAAGAGGTATCTACTATAAATTTTGAAAGAAGAGCATCATAATACACATGTGTGTGCATATACATAGATATTTATATATGGATGTGTGTGTGTGTGTGTGTGTATATATACACATTTTTAAGCACATATGTTTAAGTATAGGTTTGTATAAAATGGCATTTGTGTTTTCATTCTAAATTATTCATGCAGGTCTAGCTATTATACAAAATCTGTTGGTAAGAAATAAATTTTATCCTGGTAAACATAAGGTAAAATTTATCATGACCTGTCATTTTTTTCCATCAGTGTTAATGGCCGTTCTTGAAATTGCCAAGATACTAGGGCAATGCATCTACTTAAATATTTTGTATATGAAAAAACCTGTAGAGAGATATAATGAAAATTCACATTTTTCTATCTGAATAGCCTTGCAACTGTTTTAATATTTCACCCTTTATAGGTTCATAGCTTGACATGCAATTCAAAAATAGGCATCAGTAGTTGTCTCTATTAAAATAAACTGAGATGGGGGCTCCAGTGTCTCTATGGTTGTTACTCTTATTCATGATGTCATTGCTTATTGAGTTTTAATCATAAGGTTGTGATTCTAACATCTTCTTCCTATACCTTCCACTTTTTTTGTCTTTTATTTTCTAATATGATGAGAAAATTCTGGTGTTGAAATAATCACTATCTAAAAGGAAATGTTTCTCTTTAATAATTTGTATATCTGTTATATGCTTTAAACAAATCTTATATTTATAAGGCAAAAATTATTGTAAAATACATATCTATATGTATTGGTAAAGAAAAAATATAACTACCAATTAAACCACAATAGAATGTCATGGATAGTTTTATGCAATGATTAGTCACCCTACCTTTCATTGTTTTGAAGTTTCTTTCATCTTTAAATGAGGGAGCTGATAATTTTCTTTTGCATTTAGATTGGCAGGTGGCAAAAATTTTGACATTTATTTGGAAAATAATTTCTTCTACCAAAGGGTATCTTCTTAAATAGCTTAATTTCTGTTTCACAAGAAAATATAGATTATGGCTATTCCTCCAAAATTTTGTTGCCTTCATGGATGTCAAATCTATGTCTAATCTTGTTTCTGAGCCTGGAATAACAATAACATTTACTGACAATACTGAATATATTGGTATCATGGAAGACATATTAAATAATAATTAAACTCAACTTGTATACTCCCTTTAATACACATAACTCTGATGACTTCACAATAAAAACAGTTATGACCCAGTAAGTGCATCAGAGCCAATGATATTGCATCAAAATTGCCTTTCAACTCACAGGAAATATTATCAATTGTAAGAATTCAGACAGGAATTAAATATGAAAAAATGTAATCAAATTGCTAAAATATGATATATGGAGGGAAATTAAGCTGGTACATTCTACATGTTCTTCAAAGTTGTTTTATGTGAAGATAACCAGTTATTAATAGATTATTTTAAAGCCACAAATATGGTAAATGTAAAAAAATACATATAGTACAATAGGAATACAAATATGCTGAAAATGAATCCATTTATAGGCTAATTTTTTACTCCAGATGGAAGACTTTCTTGGGTTTAGGAGCCTGTTCATTATAAAACCAAAGCTATTTACTTAGGATGTTTGTACCTTTGTAATAGCTGAAATTCTTAAGACATATATATATAACACTGACATGCATATTACAGTTGTTTATTAGACTATTCTTTATAAAACTCCTTTCATAGAATCTCCTTGAAAGAAAAAGCACAGTTTCAATAGGTACTATGCTGTTTTTCCACAAATTATCTCTCAATGATAATAATTAAATAATAAGAATGGACTTCATTATATTTTCAAAAGTACAATGATGTACAATTATGTACAGATAAGAATAGTTGTTGAGTATTGATTAAATGGTAGATATAATTTTAAAAACTGTCTAGTTTTGATTAGCAGGTAATCTTCTTAATCAACCAGCAATGGTCTAATAAATTTATTTCAGTAAATATGATCAATATATCAGTAAAGTGGAACTTATTATATCACAATCATTAGCATTGTGATCTTATAAATATATAATTCTTTTTTAAGAGAGAGAGAATTTTTTAATATTTATTTTTCTTTATTTTTATGTGGTGCCGAGGGTTGAACCCAGCACCCCGCACATGCCAGGAGAGTGTGCTGCCGCTTGAGCCACATCCCCAGCCCAAAATATATAATTCTTATATTTGTCTACAAAGACTTATTTAATGAGACAAAGTTTAGCTTTTTTAAGAAACTGACGAACTGTCAACATGCTATTTTTGCATCCTCACAAATGATAGTCCCTGTTTCTCCCCATCCTGGCCAGCATTGTGTTGTCACTGTCTTGAACTGTAGTCATTCTAATATATATGTATAGTTGCTTCTCATTGTGTTGATTAATATTTTCCTAATAGTGTATGATGTCATCATGCTTATGTGCAATCTGTACTTCTTAATGAGGTGTATATTTAGATTTTTTCATAAAAAAAATCAGGTTGGTTATTTCCTTACTGTTGAGTGCTAGGAATTCTTTCCATATTTTTCATATACATACTTTATCAGATACATAAATTGTGAATAGTTTTTTCCCCAGATTGCAGCTTATCTGTTTGTTCTTCTTACAGTGTCAGAACAGAAGTTTTTCATTTTAATTAAGACCAACTTGTTGTATTTTTTTTTCTTTGATGGATCAAGCTTTGGGTGTTGTAAAAAGCCCCTTACCAAACTCAAGTACTACTAGCTTTTCTCCTAAGAACATTTATATACTTGATATTTTTCTCCTTTGCATAGGATACTTATTTTAAATATACAGAGTGATAGTTCCTTATAATGTCTTTAGGGTAACAAATAATATTGAAAAGAATCATTCATTAAAATGAGAATCAATAGTGAAAATAGCAAAGCTCATATTATCAATGTTAACATTAAAATTGTTTTATTTATTTCACATGTCAAAAGTAAAATGATATTCTGTCTCAAAAAAAAAAAACAAACATTGGACAACATAAAATACTAAATGCCTCTGAAACAGGACAGCTAAAAATTAAGATTGAAGGGAAGACTGAAGATATATTGTGTAAAAATGAAAGAGATTTGAACAGCAGGTCTAGAAAGCACAGGGGGATCAATTCAGACCTGGTGTTTTGGTGAAACAAGTTCCTGTTGGCCAAATGTGTAATATTCTCTTGCTAAAAAAAAGGGTATGTTGACTGCAGAAAAATTTTGAAAATAACTAGAAGCAGCTACACAGATTATGGAAGGCCTGGAAACTGACTTTTAATCATCATAGGCTAGGTGATTTATTCAAGTTTCAAACAGAGGTTTAGAATTCATCTTCCTCTCAACTCATTAGCTATTTTTTATTCTTCTGTCTCTTTTATTAAAGAGGTATTCTTCCCCCTCATTTCATTTTTGTAAGCTTTAGGTGTTTATAAAATTAGAAATTTTAACAGATTTGCTTTATTTAAAGTAATCAAAGGTATTAATCGCAAACACTGGCTTTAGCCTCAGACTTACTTGGATTCCCTAACAGCTATTAAGATTTTGAACTTGGAAATTTGCATAAGGATTATTTTTTTCTGTTCTTTTCTTTTATTCTTAAAGAATACAATATTTATTTATGATGACAATGTAAAGATTAAATAAAAATGGCAAAAAATCTATTACACTGCTATGTGCACATAAGATATTTGACAAAATTAGCTATTATTATTTAAAAATAAATGTTGCTGATGAGCTTTTGGAGATATGACAATGACAGAAAATTATAGATGAGTGAAAGATTATTTCTGGTGGTTTTGAGCCTGGATGATGAAATCAGTGACTAAAATTGAAACTGGAATTGAAAAATGGTCCAGATTCATGGAGGAGCTAGAAGAGAAAATACTATTACATGAAAGACACATTTCAATATCGATAATTAGATTTTTATTCAGAATTGTAGATCTTAATAATTCCTTGAGCCCCTTTAAAATGTCGTAACATTATTCTATGTGTGATTTCAGACAAAGTATTTAGTGAGCCAGAAAATGTTAAGCTTAATGAGGGTTGCATTTGTTATGACAAACAGATATGACATAACATCCCATCAAATCCAAATCAAAGAAAAGAACTCAAGTATAACACAGTATGGAAGAGTTTGCCTCATAAATGTGGAAGAAAGTCAGGTCAAAACTGTTAGACAGTTCTTCTCAAAAAGTGACATACTGCTTCAGGGCAAACAAGAAAAGTGTGACAATTGTGAGTGCTTTTTATAGATTCTGTGACATATTTAGACTACAATGATGATTTTGTTATAATTATTACTAGATTGTTTATCATGATGGATATTTAAAAAAATCATAGTTAACTGAATGCATGCCAGGATACAAATAGAATTCCCACCTTTTAATTATTTTTTCTTAGTCATTTTGGTATAAGCAGGATTTTCATAATTTTTGTAGTATTTAGATAAAGTACTATACAACAAGATAATTATATGCATATATTAGTCATTTAATTGCATTTCCTAATTGTTAAAAACAAAGGGTATGTTGATTGCAGAAAAAATTTGAAAATCACTAGAGAAACTGGAGAGACACAAGATGAAATATTAAAGTATTCTCTAGAATTAGCAAAAGAAACATTTGGATAGTTATTGCCTCTTAGGAAGTTAAGTCCTTATTTTATCTTTTCTATTCATCAATGTATACACTTTTATGTTTCAGTTTAGCCTTTTCTAACATTTGGTATTTAATTATTCAAGTAAAATTTGACTCACTATGATGGCATATCATAATACATCTTTATTTCTACAAATACAAAATGAAGTATGGTTTCAGGAATTACATTAGTTGAGTTAAATTCATTAAATGATAGACCTTGGTAGACTAACTATGTATAAATCATAAAGTTTCAGAAATAAAAAGGAAAAATGATAATAGAGAAGTACAAAATACAGTATTAGAGAACCTATATATATATATATATATATATATATGATAAATATACATATACATGATTATATATACATATATAATTATATATATGATTATATATACATAAATGATTATATATACATATATATGACTATATATATATATACACATATACATATGATTAAAGTAAATCTATGACTAAAGCAATCCACAGTAAATAATAGAAAGTAAAATAAACATGATCACGATAATTATTTGACAGGTAGAATTACCATTGCCTTAATAGAATTTTTATGATATTATTAGTTAGGAGTTAGATAGCAAATTAATACTAAGTGCTGATTGAATGACCACTAAAAATAGGAAGAAAACTGAAATGTAATTTAAAAGCGTGATTATGAATTAGAACTATTAGTTAAAATTTCTAGAGTGACTCAACTGCAATAAAGGGTGAGAAAGGGGGTTATTTAAAAAAAAATGATACCAGATATTGAACGAACAGAATGTGTGCAAATGCACAGTCCAATTGAAGAATTAGGACCAGTGGAACTGCTGTGAGGTAAAAAATGAATATATTCATTTGTGAAAAATTGACCCTAGAAAATCTTGACACAGAAATGTCCTTATTTTATATGAATATATCACATTTTATAAAAAGCTGAGTCAAATAGCAAGGAAACTTATGACACCTGGTTGAAAACAATACCATCCTGAAGGAACTGTATTTTTTTTCTGTTATATTCTTCTTTCCATTCAGAAATTCCATGAACTCAATGGAAACAAATGACCATATATCTTGAATTGCCCTTGATAGTATTATTTCATGCTTAGGGTTCATACATAATATATATGTATTTACTTTCACTACAGGCAACCCAAACAAAACCAAATTCCTTAACATGTTTGAACTACATATTACTCTTCATGTAGTCGTTACTGAGTAGAAATTGCTGTAAAGATTTTTTTTAATTATTATATCTTTTCTCTGCACTGATTTCATTTAAACCCTTGAGAAAATCTTGGTGGAAAAGTATTATTATTACTTCCATTTTAACAATTAGCAGAGCCACAATTTGAACCCACCTTGCATTGTCTGGCTTCACACCCAATGATGATACTGCCCACAAGGTGCCTGGCCATCTGCCACCACACCACTGCAGCGGGCATCTCTGCGACATGATGTCCCAGCCTTGTTTGATATATCTAACTGAAGGTAGGATGGGGCATGGTCTGTACACTATATTTAGAAAAACTGAAAGATCACTGGAACAATCCCATTTATTTTCTGCCAGTAAAAGAAGAACCATGTGTCCAATTTCTAAATGAATTTTGACTTGGCATTTCTGTGGGGTTTTTTTGGTTGTTGTTGTTGTTGTTTAAAAACCAACTTCTTTGCTTTTAAATTATGTTTTTGCCTTATAGCTTCTTTTACAGCTAGGTAAGTGAGAATAGAATATACATATGCCATAAAATATTTAAGATTAGGATTATATCATTTTAGATATAATCTGAAATGATGTTATGTGTTAATTTATCTTTTTAAAAATCAGCTTAGTCGTAGCTAAAGCTTTATAAGTGGACAATACATTTTAATTAGCTAGATCTTCATTACCTATTTATACATTTACTTAGTTATTTTAAAAGTTAACATAATAAAATTATGATATGTCATAGAGCTATAATTTAACATTTCTAGAATTATATGCCATGAATATTTAGCTTATTACTTGTAACTATATATCAGATTTAAATATTTTATCTAATCACAGGAAAGGTTTTTATTGAATTTTGCATATTGATTCCTTTTTAAGTATCACATTATTATAATAAAGCTTTTTAATGTTTAAGATATGGTCTTTGACAACTTTTTCATAACTATTTTTCTTTTCACCAAAAACAACTGAGAGTAACATGTCCCGTTTTACAGTTCTACTTCCATGTTGCAATGGGCTTTTACAATTCCACTTGCATTTTTCCCCTGCTGTGCAAACTTATATTGAGCCATTTAATCTCTGAAAGCAATACAAAAGGCCCAGGAAATTAGGTTAAATTTGGAAAGCTCAAAAATATGCTATAATTTTTCAGAATATTCATTGAATTGTCTGCCAGCAGATATTATAATTTTGTTGCTGGAAGTCAGTTAAATAAATATTCCTTCTCCCATGGGTTAATAATTTAGAATTTATCATATAGACATGTGAATTAATTATAATTTATAATACCCTATTGTGGAATGAATCAATTTAAACTTAGATTTATACTGAATCAAATTATGTAGGGAACATTTATATCACTTTATTTTCCAAAAACTAAATGTCATCCATTTGATTTTGCAAATGATAAAATTTTTGAACAATCTGTCCTCTTTACTTTCATATTTTTAGAAATCTGTACTTCTTTATGCATGTACTAATTCTCTCTGAATCGTACTAAGTGGTTTATTTAAACTGTTGACTTTGTTGGCTTTCTTTCACCCTTTAGTTTAAAAGGTATTTGTCTTTAGAAAAATTATGTATAAATAATTATATGTAATGTACATTATATATAATGAAAATTATATATAATATAATTATATATAAAATATATATAATTAATATGTGTAGTGTTGGACAAAATATTTATATATGTGTGTCTGTGTGTGTGTATATATATATATATATATATACACATATATATATATATTCCTCAACATGCTATAAAAGACAGCAATATTTTTAATTTGATGGTCCCTAAATAATGTATTGCATGATTTGAGAGCAAAACTATAAAAATACATTTCAGTTTAGTGTCTGACGTTAGTAACTTTGCTTTCCTCTGGAACCCAAGATACGCAATGATTTTACCCTGGAATTACTTTTGGCCTTTGGAAGGTCACTGGTTTACAAGTTATTACCTCTCATAAATTGATCTAATCTTCTGAATAATGTCTGTTCATGCTTATGATCAATATTTTATTACTTCTACATCCTAAAACACACCATGAATTACAGTCAAAATCATTATTGCACAGCACTGTGGACATAACAATAATATACATGTGATATTACTGCTCAGCTTGTGGTACTGTTTTTGAAACAAGACTCTGCTTGAATGATTTTATTTCAGTGCTATTATAATCCTGTTTAATTTATCAATAGGCATGCCCCTGACAGTTATCATTCAGATCATCCTGTTCAAGGCCGGGTATGCAAACCACTGTGATTTTAGTCTATAATAATGAAATCTAAAGTTTCCTTTTATTTCAATCTTTCTAGAGATCCATTATTATGTTTTCAAAGAGAAATGTTGCTATCAATAATTACAAGAGTAATTTTAGAAAGAAAGGAATTAATTCAAAAATATAGATTAAGGAATATCATCCAGTAACATGTCGATTCTAACTATAATTATTGTGGTGTTATCACAATCACATTGGCTTAATTAAAAGAAGTATATGATACACATCCTTTGGGTTTTGTCTTTCTACTACCATATTTCCACAGTGATTCATATCTACCATTTTCATAATACTTTAGTAACACCTTTGTGATTTTCAAGAAATTTTATTTCGTTTCATACACAAGAGCTCTGGTCTCTATTAGTCTCATTCCTTTGTCCACGCCTCACTTGTCTGCCACTTTCAACATTTGCTTTCTTGATATGGGTTATGACAATCAATATTTGACATTGTAAGAGAGCTTCTAGTAATCCACAGTTTGTCAGGATCATGATTCTCATCAAAAAATGGAAACGTTCTCTCTTGGGAGACTAAGCATGGTTGTAAAAATAACTGCAATCAGAAAATTGTTTTTGTTCATTATAATCCTAATCCTGTTATCTGTAGGTTTCAATCAGTTTCCTCCCACAGGCACACACACATAGTTCAGTAATTCAGCTTCCTAGACATAATGGGGAATTGCTCATCTATTTAAACTCTGCCTCTAGTTATGCAGTCGAGGTGTGTGCTTGTCATTTTTGGATGTTTCCTTAGCTTTTAATTTACCTCAGAGCAGTCTGGTCAACTAAAGCTTCAGGAAGTGTCTATATGTATGAGATCATTCAAATGAATTGGTTTCATCTTATTAATATTTACCAGTTTTTTCATTGACTACATTGATATGCTTCATTTTTAATTGAACTGGTGTATTAATGTGTTTAGTGTTGGACAAAATATTGTGTATGTAATCATGGAAATGTACATTCCAATGAGATAAGAATTCATACAGCAACCATGAAATTACTATGGATAATTGAGAAACGCTTATTTTAAAATAGAAGGAAAATTTTGACTGAACCCTAAAGCATGAGTTAAACTATTAACCTATGGTAGTTTTAATCATTAAATCTCTTACATCATCAGGATTGATCTCAAAGCTATTAGTAGCATTTTTATATTTGCTAGTTTCAGTTTCAACCTTTATCAATTTGTTAGTCCTAGTTTTAATAAAAAAAAATGATTTTGATTCAGCCTTAATTAGAGAGAAGATTCCTGTAATAAATTGTCAGCAAAAGAAATCAATACCTTTAAAGGTGACTTTGAACTTTGGTTAAACAAATGGTCTAAATGTGTGTGTGTGTGTGTGTGTGTGTGTGTGAGAGTGTGTATGTGTGTGTGTGCATGCACATGTGTATTTGTACCTAGTTAACAAGAATGAAGAGTTTCACCAAATACAATGTTTTTAGAGTCAAGTTTAAAATAATGCAGAAGCTTCTAGTATAGGTAATAGCTATCTATGTAGCCCACCTATTTCCATTTATTGTATTGTTCAAATAGAGTTAAATATATTATATGAAGTAGTAATACAACATAATTATATGTAAATTTTCAGCTAATTTCTTGAGGATAAAGCAGTTTATGTTTATAAAACTCAGCATATAAAGTATTAATATAAAATGCTATATTTATAAATATTTTGTTATATACTTTGATATGGCAAGTGTATCATTCAGCTTTCTGTCACTATAATGAAATACCTCAATTAACTTATAAAAAGTAAGGTTTTATTTAGCTCACAGTTCTGGAGGTTCCATTCCAAGATCAAGTGGCTCCAAGCTTTTGTGAGAATGACAGATGGTACCAGTGAGAAGAGCATGTTAGAGCAAGCTACCTTCATCAGGAATCAGGAAGCCAGTAGGGAAAATGAACAAGGTTCCCCAGTATCTTTCCAGGGCAAGTCTTCTTTGACCTATAGAACTTCCAAAGGCCCACTTCCAAACGGTACTCTTACTGTCAAAGAGCACCATTCTGGGGGACAAGCTTTTAACGCACGAACCTTTGGGGGACATTAGTGATATCAAAACAATAGCAGCTAGTAATTTTAATAGTATACAATTTAGCCCTTTGGACAAGGAGTGATTTCACTTGAATTCTGAAACTATATTTCTCTTCTCCTGAACAAAGTACACACTGATATGAACATACAAAAATCTGTATATAATTTCAGTAACATGAGATACTGCCATAGAATAGATTGATGGTATAGAATTATGATATATATTTTTCAGTTTCTGACCATGGTTACTGGCTTATAATCCTTTCCCTAAACAGGTCTTAGAAATTGTTATATTCCCCTGACTCTAGTTGGCCAAAAAGAAATTATTTAATGTGACTTATCTTAAGACCCTCCTCACTTCAGAGCAGTCATGCACCATACTCTGGATGAAGAAATGCTTCTCTAAGAAGCCTAGAACAATCTGAATAGAGAGGCCTCGCTAGGATTCCTCATTAGTCTGTTAGCTGTGATTTCTGTGCAATAAATTTTCTTTTTGCAAAACCCGTGAGGACCGGGCTTGGAGAGTTTCCAGATGGCTGGATGTTTGTAGGTTCTCGGAAAGTGATGCACCCTGAGAAGACAGGTGAGCTCCACATTGTTTCTCTCATATCTCACCGTATCCATCTCTTCATTCATGTCCTTTATGGTAAACTGTTAAACATTAGTGTTTTCCTGAGTTCTATGTCGCTCATGCAAATTTCTTGAACCTGAAGATAGGGGTTGCTGGAATGCTGATTTGTAGCTCTTCAGGCAGAAGCACAGGCACAGTGACCTGGAGCTTGTAATTGATATTTAAAGTGGAGATGGGGCAGTCTTGGGGATTGACCCTCAAACTGTGGAATCAGGCTCTACTGTCACTGGGATTGAATTGAATTGAATTAGAGGAGAACTCTTATACCAGGTGTGGAGAAATCTCATACCTTTTGAGGTACTGATTTTGGTGTGAGAGAAGAAACATGTAAGTCTCTTTGTTTTTCTGGATAAAAAAAAATGTCCCATATGTAGTCAGCAATGAGAAAGAAGACAAAATCAAGATAATGAAAAAAGCATTCAGTCTACTTTTTATTTTTTTTCCATGTAAAAAAATAGAAGGGGGGGGGGAAACAACTTTATGGATTAGTCAAGGCTGAAGTTGAAATTCAGGCATCAACAATCACCAAATCCAACTTTTTCACTTTCTAATTGTTTGAAGATTCATGCATGGAGAGAGAGACGACTTGGTCATGGTACATTAAGATACTCAAATCAATTTTCCTTTTGCCCTTATATTTGTAGACTTCAAAGTTAGCCTCTATTTTGCTGATTGACAAGCAATTTTCTCTGCAAAATTATCTATCTTTGCTTTAATTTTTACTGCATGAAATTTGTACAGATCTACAGATTTTAATTTTTTGTTTGTTTGTTTAACTCTATATTTTCTGGTTTGCCTTTTGAAATAGTAACAATAGCACCTGAGTTGATCAATCTACTTCCAAAGGGCATCTTTAAAGAGAGTTAAGATTGCTAATATATACTTTAGGGTAACTGTTTTGTAGTCATTGTAACAAACCTCACATTTGCCAAAAGACATTGCATTTTCACTAGCTGTGAAAGAATTAATAGGACACCTTATTTTATGTGTATCTAAATAGAAGAGTATAAATAAAAAGCATTATTTTTCTAGAGAGAATTGTTTGATCAATTTCTTATTTAAATATTCTGAATAAAACACATTGGGGAAAGGGTAAACTTAAATTTAATTATAATGTAGATTTCAATAAGGAGAACAAATGACTTTGTTCTAGCTACTATAATAATTCATTAACTAATAAAAAATTAAATAAAGATAGACAAAGTTTACCACCTTGGTTTTTCTGTGTGTTTTTAAAGTGGGTAGACTATAAATTGAAATCCTATTTTTCATTGACACTTGTGTTTCCAGAAAATATCATATGCGTACAGGTCATTTATTTTCAACATAAAAGCCTGTAAATTAATGAAAAGAGAAATAATAAATGATAATGTTGGCTGAAGTCTTTCAATAATGGAGGAAGTTAATATCAGGAAGGATATTGGCAATACATGAACAAATAACAAAAATGTAGTATTTCAGCTTCTGCTCAGTGAAATAGAATAAAATTCATATTTTAGAGCAACTTAACAACATGTGCATGTAACTGTTTTACATTTTTTTTTGAAACACTTCTATTAGACTAAATTTATATTACTTATTTTAATATGTTGCATGATAAAACGTCTATGTCCCAAATTCTTCTTCCTGGTTTAATACCATTTAAATACATTTTCATCAAAATAAAAAAAAAATCTTCTTTAGTGGTTGTTTTCTCCACAGAGTTTACAAATCACTCTCAATCTGTTTTTGATTTATTATATTTGATTAAATTCAGATGTGGCAAAGAGATTTACTACAGTAATTTTATTATTTATACAAATAAATCAGAACTTAAAAACAGATACAAATTATTATTTCTTGGGATTTCTCTCTTAACTATTTAAAAGTTCTTCAAAGAAAATAGTCATTGAAGTCTACATTACAGTTAAATTTAAGTCATAGTAGGCACTGACATGATCTAAGATTGAACAGACTAACAAATAAAGAGTTGTTTTCTCTTTTTCTTGTTCAAAAGTATATTTAGAGCCAAATAGTGCCCAATTGGTTTTAGTTACTTTGTATATTCAAGACAAGACCCAAGTATTTCTCTTTAATCTCAATTCAAGGGTAGACAAGTGCTCTGAGGCAAATAGATTGATTCCAGTAAGCCAATGCCCACCCACAAGGAGACCACATTGTTAACTAAATAGATTTGGGAATCTACATGAACACACATGGGTTCTAAGCAAAATAATAATTCCTAGAACATGCATGCCATGTATATTTATTTAAAATAATATCTGAATTCATGGGAAGTAAGTATTTTAGTATTTTTTTCAACCAATGAAACTAAGAGTGCCCTACTTCCATGGTAGAAGAGACCCTGAGAAATAATTTTATAGTATAAAGGTCTCTTTGTAATCAAAAATGTTGGGAATTACTAGTATTATAGGGAGTCTCTAGTACAGGCCAGTCCATCAGCACTTCTTCACTCTTGTGACATGTACTTAACAGCCCAGTTGAAAATCAGCTTTCCTTCTTGAATGCAATTCAATCTCAGAAGTATTTTTCTTTTTCTGCAATATTAATTGTGTTATCTTTGACAGGGAAAAACCTTTAAGACATATACTATAAGAGTTGTTCCTAAAAGAAAGAAATGCATTTGGCCAAATATGGCTTTTCCAGCCTACACTCTTTCTCAAAAAACTCATTTTAGGATTATCATATTGAAAATAGCATAGCTATTTTTATTGACTTATTTGCTTAACTTGAAAATTACCATTGAAATGAATATCATCACTAGTGATTGCAATTCTGATATATAGTCAACTTTGCAGTTGAAGAAACTAAGACTCAAATAGTATTTCACTTGTTAAAGTCCCATGAATTAAGCAGATGTAAACAGTGTAGTTGGATTTGAGGACATATATGCAATCCCTTGAAGGTAGTGGATCTCTCCAGCCTCTTATTTTTGGTAATAGAACAAGAGAAAGATGTGATGTTCAGTTCTACCATTAGTAGTGCTTCTAAACCAGGGTCTTTATATGCCAGACTCTAGGATTTAAAATTTGGATCTTTTTGAGTCTCCTTCTCTAATAAGTTTTCAGAGCCATTAACCAACCCCATGATTAAACATGTTCATATTTACATATTTCTTTTTAGATATTTGAATTGAGGTCTATTGTTTGCATTTTACTTGATCACTCCTATTTACCATTATTAAAATCTAAAATCCCTAAGGTGAACATGTACTAGATAATTCCACTACACTAGATAATCAAATGAATTGATTCCCATAAGCTTTGCATGTAATAAGAGAAATTAGTAAGACACTCTTTTGTTTACAAACTAATATTATACTTCCTTGAATTGTGAAATTTGAAAGCCAAACATTTGAATAGTTTACTAATTTATTAATATTAATTTATCAAGCCTTTGACAACATGTTTTTAATCAATGAGCTCATGTTTACCAAATATGACACATTAGATTTTTAAGAGATTTTTAAAGCTTTCTTGCAAAGTCACTTGAATATACTAAGAAATAACATACTCTAAATTTTAAAAATTATAGAAAAAATAACTTTCATGCAGTATTTGTGATATCACAGTTAATTCATTAGCATTAAATATAAAAATCACCTTGGTGATAAATGAGGGTTTGACTCTAGCCTCCCATTTTTCATTACATACTTTCTTTTGACTGAAGATTTCTGACAAACAGAAATTTATGGTGAAAATGACCTCTCAACTTTATTTATGAAACCAGCAGTACAGCACAGCAGCAGATCACAGGACGACATGTGATTACGGTTTCCTGAAAGTATAGTCTCATGCAGTGCAGTGAACCATGCCAAGCACCCAAAGACAACATGCTTAATGGTAAACCATGACTGGCTACAATTTTATATTAAATGGTAATTGGACAGGACTAGCTCACCATGAAAAGCTTAGAGTTCCACTATACTTAAGCTTTTGCGCATAAAAAGTGCACAAAACCTAATTTTTAATTTTGTTTTATTCCTTGTTGTTGTTCAACTTGGATTTTCTAATTATATAAAATAATAACTTTCCATTTAAGAGTATTTATGGATTGGAGGTTCTTGCAAACTTATATATCTTTCTTTATGATATTTTAGTCATTTTTCTATTGCTGTATAGAATGGACAGTCCCCACTATACTTTCAAATTCAAAATTAGTACAAAATTCATAAGATCTATATCATGGATAAATTTATATGAAGTAAACCTCAATTTGAAAACTGTCATATCAACATAAACCTAGTTCTATTTAGTATGAATTTTATAACTAAAATTTCAACTAATGTATATTTCAGAAAAAATAATTCTACTGAATCACTTTAAGTCCTAGTTTTTACATTACATGTAAACTTAGCTTGTGTGTTTTACTTTGACATGCGATTTTTTATGTCAAATTGTCTGCATTTGCTACCTGATATACCATATAACATATGAAATTCAAGTCATTTTATAACATGAAAAAGATTACACTTTCAATCATTGATCTCTTAGGTTTTATATTCAAATCCTAAATAACAAATAATGTCTTATTAAATATTTTTATAGATAATTTGGTGACTATTACTATTTTCCTCCCCTATTCATTTGCATTTATCTACGGAAAGTCCTTGCCAAGCATAATTATTTATTTTAATGAGAACAATAAAACCCTTGAGGCATAAGCAAATATCACAAAAATAACTATTTAATGCCAAATAAATTACTAGAAACAAAGATAGCAAGAAGCCCTGATTACAAAGTGTACGCCCTGCTTTTCTGAGCTACTTCTGATTGTATCAGACCATTTATCGTCAGGAGCCATACTTTAAACACCTTCACTGTATATTTTCAATGTTTTAATTTTTTAAAAAATTTGTTTATTCTAATTTGTTATATATGACAGCAGAATTTATTTCAATTCATAATACACTTATGGAGCACAATTTTTCATTTCTCTGGTTGTACAAAAAGCAGAGTCACACTATTTGTGTCTTCCTAGATGTACCTAAGGTAATGATGTCCATCTCATTCCACCATCTTTCCTACTGCCATAGCCCTTCCCTCCTTACCCTCCTCTTTGTCCTATTCACACTTCCTCCATCCCTCCAATGTTCCCCCTAACACCTGCATTATGGATCAACATCTACTTATCAGATAAAACATTCAGACTTTAGTTTTTTGGGGATTGGCTTACTTAGCATGATATTCTCCAACTCCATTCATTTACCTGCAAATATCATCATTTTATTCTCTTTTAATGCTGAATAATATGCCTTTGTGCATATATACCACAGTTTATTTATCCATTCATCTATTGAAAAACATGGAGTTTGGTTCCACAATTCAGCTATTGTGGATTGTGCTGCTATAATCATTTCATCACTGTATTATGCTGTTTTTAAGTCCTTTGGGTATAATACCGAAGAGTGTGTGGGATAGCTGTGTCAAATAGTGGTTCCATTCCAAATTTTCTAAGGAATCTCCATACTGCTTTCCAGATTGGTTGCACCAATTTGCAGTCCCATAAGCAATGTGAAAAGTGTGCCTTTTTCCCCGTATCCTTGCCAACACTTATTGTTGCTTGTATTCTTAATAATGCATCATATAATGAGACTTCTCTTTTATAAGTACTTAACAGCATTTGTCTAAGTGCTTTAATGAAAGGAAAATAGGGTTTTTTTTTTTTAAAGAAAGAATCAGTGATTGATTTTTTAGTCACCTGTTGACACTTTCTCAGTGTCACAGGTTCTCAGGAAACAAGTGATAGGTGAACTTTCTCTCTTGGATGACGAAGTTATCTGTCTGCTACTCTCTCCTTGTGAGTGCTTTACACTCAGATGATTTGTTGGCCACTCTAGAATTTTGCCAGTGATTTGGCTAAGAGTGACAATGGGTATTTGGAATTGTCAGTTGTTCCCCAAAGCCACTATATGCAACATTACCCACATGTCTTTATCATCAGGGAAATTACCATGCTCTTTCCTATAAATGTTTTCTCCCCATTGAAACATCAGAAGGGAAGAAAAATATCCACCATAGAGCTGTTATCTTCTTAAGTTATTAGGGTATTAGTCTTCATTACTGTACTTTATTCCTCTTAAAACATCTGCATGTCTCTGGGTGAACAAGGTAGGAGCCTTCTAACTTCATTAGACAGCATTAATTAAAGGAAGATAGTTAATAGAGGGAAATTCTCATTTTCTTGGATTGCCACCATCCCCCCAAAAAAGTTCTAGAAATTTTAACATTTATGGGGTATTCCCAGAATTCTTCAAAATCATTAAGGGACTATAATATATCCCTAATCAGTAGTGTCCTCTCTACTCACATCTGTATAAACATCTTGTACATTGCAATACTTCACGTCATCTTGTGATATTTTATATTTTGCTTGTCTAAGCTTAAAAATATAGTATACAATTAGATAAAATACAGCAGAGAACATCATCCATGCAGGTAAGTTTAATTATATATATTTGGGAAATTCCTAAAACTTTGTCATCTCACTTTTATCATTTGCAAGTTAAAATTAACTATAACATAATTTTAAAAAACTAAATGTGAAAACCTGTAGAAGGACCTAGATCTGTGTTTAATAAATTTATATCTCATTTTCCTCCTATCTTTCCATATTTATACACTCCTCCAAACCTAGTTCAGGTCCCACCATCACTGATTATTTCACTTCTTTCTAAATCTACCTTAATATCTGCCATAATTGACTGCTTGTGTCCCTTACCTTGAATTGTAAACTCATCATCATGGGTTTTTTTATTACATTCAATTTAGTGTTTTCTACTCTGTGTAATAAAATGTTGCCAAGACTACAATTAACTACAGATTTAACTTCAAGAATCAGCACTTTTCTATGTTAATTACCCTTGGTAAGTATTTCTAAACATAACTGTTCCACACAGAGCATGCCAAGCATAACTTGTTCACTGATGGCTGGAGGCCATCATTAAATAACCAGCTACGGTAATGTGCTATCTTCAGAGTAGGGCATAAGGCTGAATAGACACTGTCTTTAATGAGTATCCTGGATTCTCATTATCAGTAAGATTCTCAGTCATCTTTCTCTCTCTGGGAAAAGGTAGAGTGAACACTTTATAAGAACAGAATTTTTTTGATCATGGAACAATGAAATATTTCTAAACATTTAGCAAGTCAGAGGTGTTTGACCCTTACAATCATACTTAAAATATTCAGTTTGACAAGAAACAAAAATGGACATTTTTCTCCAACTCTTATGTTTTTCTTTCTAGAGGAATGCTTTGCTTGCCTTCTGTACTTTAAGATGTTTTTGTCATATACTTAACTCTAGGCAAACTGTGAAACCATATTTTATTATTATCAGAATCTGCTTTGTCATAAATTCAAATCTGTTTTAAAAATTGGAGAAAAAAACACACAAATAACTTTATTTAATGTCTGTGGGAGTCAAATAATTGTGTGTTTTTTTTAAATCCTTTTATCTCAAATCTTAAAATCTTGTATTGCAGGTGTATTCTCCTACTCTTTACCAAAAAATTTGGTAAATAATGTCAAAAATAATGGTCATTTATTAAATATCTCAAAATGTTGAGCTTACATGTCATTAGGGTAGTTCTGAGAGATGAAGCTTCCATTTTAAGACAAAGACACTTATTCAGGATGACTGACATGTCACAGAGCAGTAGGTGGCTGCACTGTGATTTAGGCCATACTGTCCAACCCTGGAGCCCCTGTTGTTGTGTGGCATCTTTTTGCTTGTTGAGATAATCAAGAATGACCATGCTGCCATGAAGGGCTGTCCACTTGATGTCCACACTGTGCAGGTCTCTATATTGTGAATGAATATCAAATGGTACTCCCACATAGTTCATCTGTAGTGATTGAGAAGCACTGACAGGTTCAGGTAGTCTGTGTGTAGGGTGTTTGGAGCTTGACAACTTGGGTTTGGTGTGAGCTTTTCTTTTTTCAGTTAAAAAAAAGTTAATGATATTTTTTTTCAGTTACCATTAACTTCATTGATGTAGCAAATTGCTCACAAGCAATTTCCTTGGAACTTTGTAATTCATGTTTTCATCAAAAAGTGCTACTTTTTAAACACTTATCCTAGTCTATTCGTTTTTACAGAGATGACAAGTGGTATCTAGAGAAGGTTAGAAATGTTAATTAAATATTAATACCAATTTCTAAGAAATCATCAAATAGCATTTTAAAGATGAGAAATTATTTGAATAGATGATATCATTTTTTTTTCTTTTTGGTCTCAGGGATTGAACCCAGGGGGGCACTTATCTACTGAGCAACATCTTCAGCACTTTTTTATATTTTATTTAGAGGCAGTGTCTCCATGGGTTCCTCAGGGCCTCACTAGGTTGCTAGGCTGGCTTTGAACTCACAATTCTCCTGCCTCAGCTCTAGATCCCCTGGGATTACAGGCCTGTGCCACAGCAACTGCCCTATCTCACTATTTTGAGATTTTTTTGTGTGTTTCAGGAAAAGCTTATTAGGTAAGTTTGGCAGATATCATATTATTTTAAAGGTATAAGAATCTTGAAGGTCCTGTGAATTAACAACACAAAGTCTAAATCTAATTAACTAGTTCATGATTTGTATCCTAATATTCATTTTATGTGCTAGTATGGATATGTTAGATGAATTTTCTTGGTCAAGAAATATCTTTCAATATCTAAAACATATTTTTAAAGTTTAAATTTTAACAAACTTGAGATTATATTGTCTTTATCAGGAAAAAATATGTACAATTTTTTTAGAAACCTGTACCCTGTCATTTCTACTGAATATAAACTATGTACAGTATTTCAAAAATTCCCCAGGACAAGTACTAAAATGTTGTGAATGTCCATATAACTGTCTTGATATTGATATCTTCAACATTTAAAAGTGGAATACTTTTGCAATATGAAAGCACTGTATCTAGTAGTTTGGTTTCAAATTAATTTAGGAGACAAACTTATCAGTATGCAAATGTTAAAATTTGTTTAATTTCAGTAATTATAACCTATGTATTGAATATTTAAATTTTTACTGTAAATATTCAAATTTCATGAAGGCTAAAGTTATCTAACGATTGAAAACATAAAATGAAAAATAAGATACTGTATAAATTAAAATCACAACATGGTATATAAAATAGTCTTCTAGAACAAAAGTATATACATACGCATTTGGTTAAAATGCACTGGAAGAGAACCTAAGATAAAAATATTTCTTTTGAGTCTTTGCTTTAAAGTGCATTTAAATGAGCTTAAGAATGTTTTATATTAAATGTCAAAATCTTTGTTTATTTTTTTTATTTTCAGTTACCAATATTGTTTATATTTTATCTTCAGGTGATTAAGCTAATGAAAATCTTGTTAAACCCACTTGAATCAAATTGTGAAATATGATGTATTAAGAACTATGTAATGTTTTGAACAACCAACAATAAAAAAAAAGAAAAAAAAATCTTGTTAAATACTGTATTGCAAAGTAGTCTGCTTCTCAGTGTGGCACTTTTATAGTGTGAAATTATGCTTTCTGAAATAATTTCTCCTTCTTTTCCTTTAGTCTACACATTTTTGCTTAGTCCCACTTCCATCAAGCTTTGAAGGAAAGATAACAAATATGCAGAAGGACTAGGTGATGAAACTATAAAATACAGCACACATTTGCATACACATGACTTCCTTGAATCCTAGAGTCTATTTCCACAAATGCATTTAGGAAATCTCAGGGGATACTCCAGAGGAATAGAATAAGAACTAGATGAGTTCTCTTTCTGAATTGTAAGTTGTTTAAAGTGAAGGATTTTAGAAGTCAGATCTGAACACAGCTAATAAAAAGGGCTTGCTTCTGTTGGGGGAAAATATATATGTATGCTTTTGTATGGATTAAGTTCAGATTTATTATCCTGAACTATTCACCCAGCATTAATCATAAATCAATTTAGTGACAACATAAAAATATGAGAAAATTTTATATGCAGCTTGGATAATCCATTTAACAGGTAAAATCAATGGTTTTGCTCTGTGCGTTTTTTTTTTTCACTTGGGCTCTCTTGTGATGTACAATCTCTTTACCAATTTTATTCTCCTAAGTATTCTCCTAAGTGCACTCAACAATTCCAACATAGTCACTCCTGAGTATGATTTTCCACCACTCTCTGAGAGCAGTGACCAGGGTTAAGCAACATTACTGAAATAGAGTTTTGGAATAATTGTTTGCTTGCATCATTGAATAGCATACAATTAGCATACTGAGAATATTGGTTAGTGCCCAAGTAGGAGAGAAAGTCTTAGAAGGGCTCTCGTCATTCTCCATTGTAGAAAATTTGTTCCACTGCCAGAAGACAGGCTTTTGCATACGGTGTTTGAAAAGAAGGTCTTTAAAGTTCAAAGAGTGGTGGGAAGAGAAAAATATTCCCTTCAAGGAGCTTCTGATATGTGATATGTAATATGTATAAATATGCTGTCATGTACATACATCCACTGATAATGCACACACAATGAAACATACGAAATCAGAGGGTGTATGAGAACACTTAGGAAACACATTCCACTGAATTTTGGAGATCTGGAAGTACTTTCATAGAAAACGAGAACTGCCCTTTTTCTCTACCTTTAAAAGTAAAGACTCTCAAAATTATGGATCCATAAGCAGTTTTCCTCCTCACCTCTTCTTTATAGAAGCACTACTTCTGGTTTAACATTAACACTTCTCTAATGATGACCTAACTAAACTGAAAAGTTACTGCTCTTAGCAGGGGTGACAAGTGAAAGCAATGCTAAGCAAGGTTTTACAGAGCTTTTTCAAACTCTAAAGAAAATTAGAAGCACTTTAGTAAAAGGCTCTGCACAGATCACATGATCCCACTTGAAATGTAAAACATCTCAACTTTTATTCAACAGCCAAGTGTGAATCCATGTTAATAAGAACAGATTTGTTTTAGTGAACAAAACCCAGCTTCCCCCAAAGATTATGGCTTATGCTTCAACACATGCTTAGAAAATCTGATAGCTTATTGTACAATGGTGAAATATTAGAGAGGAATACTTCCCAGTGGAAGCAAGAAGGAATAGTTTAGTCTCTTTAAAACAATGACTCTTGGAAGAATTAGAAGAATACACATTTTTTTTCTAAAGGTATTTACAGCTTCTAACTAAGAACTGGAATCTTTAGGTTTGACTAAATGTGGATAACTTTACCATGGTTTGAATATACCCAACAAATTTCATGTGATGGAAGCTTAATCCCTGATACAATAGTGATAAGGGACAGAGGTCTTAAGAGGGGATTAGGCCACAAGGGTTTTGCCCTCATAAGTAGATGAATGCTTTTATTGGGAAAATGGAATTCCTTATAACTGCATCAGTTCAGCTCTTACCCCCATCCCCACTCCACTGCCATCCCACCAGGGAAAGACAGCAAGGAAGCCTTTACCAGATGCTTGCTTCTCAATCTTGGACTTGACAACTCCAGAACCATGAGCCAATGAATTTCGATTCATTATAAATTACTCAGTCTGTGGTATTCTATCAAGCAGCACACAATGTTCTAAGACAGACTGAATAAAAATACATTTTTTTAAAAAATTTACAGTTAATGAAGGCCATTCTGGATTTAAACTATCATAAGTTTTGTAAAATAAAAATGGGTTCATAAGTTTTCTTTATTTTCCAGCCCTATTCACAAAGTGAAGAACTTTTTGGCAAAAAAAAAGTCAAAACAAGCAATAATTTTATTAGCAGGGAGAAGGGAAGAGGCAAAAGTGAAGAAAGAAAATATTAATTTAGGTAAAGAGAAAGCTTTTCATTGTTTCAGAGTTGTGCCCCCATTTGTGGTATGTAGCTACCACTGGCTGCACAGAGTTCATGGTAATTATGATATCCCTGGGGCTGTTGCTTCATCACATCATTCCTATGACAAAATAAATGTGGGATGCTTTTGCAAACCAGGAGAAAAAAAGATCTTTCAAAGAATGATAGTATCCAACATCTTCCTTCAGGCACATAAGGTTGAATAGAATCATCCCATTTTTACAGACGAATGAACTGAGGCCACTCAGGAATTTAAAGTATCTCTTCTTCTTTTTTTTCTTTTTTGGACTCATTTGTTCCCCCAAGACTGAGATTATAAAAATAATGCAGACATCTTCTTCTCATGTCTTAATCTCCCTATAAAGCTAAAAAAGGAAAGCGTCTCAGAATTTTTGCTGTAAAAGAAAAAGAAAATGAGAAAGAAGACTCCTCTTTGATCTTAAATCTGTAACTCTGTAGCGTGGCTTGTGGCTCAGAAGGCTACCTGGTGCAGCAGAGATATTATCAGACAGTGTTACCCAAAATGTGTCCAGTGGATTGATACTCATTCTTTCTCTCTCTTTCTCTCTTGCAATGGTTTTGCTCTGTGCGTTTTTTTTTTTTTTTTCACTTGGGCTCTCTTGTGATGTACAATCTCTTTACCAATTTTATTCTCCTAAGTAATCAAGGGCAGAGGTACCCCACAGTAATTTGATGCCCCTGTGTCAAGGAACACAAATCAACTTGAAAGGAAGAGTATGTCTGGTTAAATGCTATAGATTATGCAGAACAAGAGAAATGTCGGTTTCTAAGACTAAACCTACAGCCTTGAAGAAAGCAGACCTAGAGAACCTTACTCTTTATGATTATGTAGAAAGCACACACACAACTGTAAATTTCTCCCAGAAAAAAAAAATCTGAGAAGTTTTTCCAAGAATGCTCTGTAGATAATAATCACATGGAGAGATGACAGCTAATGAAAAGCTTCTCTTCCTCCTGCATGTGCAATGAATAAATGCTTTCCCAAGAAAGTTAAACTTACTCTTCAGTTCACTGTATGGCACCAATACACACAGTTGTTGGCATTTTAATCAAATAAATATAAAAAACTTTCAAATTTTTCCTCATTTAACATTTTATGTTTGACATAATTGTCATATGCAATTATTATGAATTATTATGCTGTATAATAAAATATCACCTAATATTGTGAAAATTCATTATGTTTAAAAATTATTAAAAGTATATTGATATATTAAAGGACAATATATGGCTCATAATTTGGCAAATGGTACTATCTTTAAGCACAATCCTTTTACTTTCCTGATCATTGAAAAACAAAGTAGTAAGGAAGAAAGGAGTTAAGGAATTAGATCACCATGTAACTCTTGTATCAACAGCTAAATAGCTGACTGATTAGGAACTCAATTACTTAGTCTCAGTTATTTCACTCACTACATGCAAATAGCAAAGACAATGTAAGGATTAAGTGTGGCATTCCACTCACATACTATCCAAATATTTGTATTTTAAAATCAAACTCATGCATTATTATCATTAATATTATTTATATCTAACTCTTGAATCCACTACAAACTTCTGAATATATATTACGGATTAAAGATGTGGATGCACCTTGAAAAGAACTTCCAATAATGTCAATAAATTAAAGGTAGCTCAAAATAAACTGACGGTGTTTTACTAATGTATTTCTGACATGTAGATTATTCATACATTACACTCAGACTTTTTCTTGCCATAATTTTATAACCTAGAAAAGCAAATTACAAGTATATAATAGTACATTTTTCATAACAGAGAATAAATACTCAGAGTTTGGGAATAGTTTAACCTGTAAATTATGTAAATTTTTGAGCAAAGATAATAGTATAGACTCATACAGTGAAACAGAAAATTAGAATTTGTGATTTTAGACACTTTAATAATAAATGCCAGTAATTGGAACTGACAGTCTTTAGAGATGAAAGATCATTATATTTTCAGGTTGACCACAATGGCTGCAGAAAAATATTATTCCCCACCAGTGGCTGATCTAATTTAACTGAAGAACACCCTATAAAACCAGAGTTGATGACCTAGTTGATTAATGTATTTAGTAATTCAATTAGAAGAAAATGTAATTTAGAAACCTAACCACTAAAAGTCCATCTTCTTTTGGTTAGAGTATTTTGAATAAGAAAATTAATATATTTTAGGATAATATATAAATTGATATCTTAGATATTTTATAGAAGTTACATATAAACATCTATTTCACCTCGAAAATGCATAACTAAAATGAAGGCAATAGATAATTGACAGATTTTTAGCAAAATATTTTGGTGGATATTTAAATTCAGCTTTTAAATTTGGCAAGTTACTTATAAAGGGAAGAATATTTTATATGCATGCATATAGTGAACCCATTTTTCTTTCCTTAAAGTAGTGCTTGAAAGTGTGAAAAAAATAGGCTTTCATCTTTATCCCTCGCCCCTCACAACCCTCTGAATTTCTACCTACTGGGAAGCCTGTGTATTTAAAACACTGTTTTAGTGTTAGTTGCTATCAAAAAAAAAAAAAAAAACAAGTAGAAGAAGCAAGGTGGAATCAGTTCTGTAAATTGGCCAATCACTTCACTTAAATTATAAAAGGCTCAATAATCCTAGGAAACAGGCAGTGAAATGTGGGAAAATGATTGGATTAATGTGATTGATATTTGTAGTTAGTATGAATGATGCAATTTTTAAACTAAGTTCAATTTCCAAGTTTAAACTTTTGTTTAAAGTCAGAAATATGCAGGTCATTACCTATGTGTTTTTAAAATCAATATAAAATTAAGATTTTTAGAATTTTATTTCCATCAAGATATTGAATTGAAAATTAATAACATTACATACCAGAAATTGGCTCAAATAAGATTTCATTTCAACTTAAGTTCAAAGAAGAAATATGGTGGAAAAATATATATTATTTTGCAAAATGTAATAAACTATATATATATATATATATATATATATATATATATATATATATATAAGATTTGGAGGTATTCACTCAAGTACTAATGAGCCCTAAGAGTTATACACAGATGTAAAAATATTTTTTAAAAAGGTAGTTTTCCTGGCCTTAGTAGTCTCTACCTAATAAGGACATATATAAGTGCATACAAAAAGTTTAATTTAAAAGATGATGGAATGATTGCAAATTGCTATGGGAACAGATAAAAGAAGGAACTTTGTTTTCAGTTCACAGTTCTTAAAGAAGACACAAGTGAAATTGGACAGAGATGTTTGCAGAGCTGGAAATGAGAAACTGTGTTAAAAGCATTTCAGGGAGAGAAATTTAATATATGGAAAGCTTGAAATGCATATGTTGTTTTCAAACAAAGTAGATTGTTATGAATAACACCTGAGAGTCTAGCTAATTAGTGGAGTAATTGATTAGATTATGAGTCCAGATTTGTGTATATTGGCTCATTAATGGGAGACCACTTATTGCATTGTTCCCTTACATTTTTGAATTTTTGACAAATGTATACATAATATGTGTATATGTACTAAAGGAACACACATGAATACTCAGGGTACCAGGAGGATTGAGTGTTGTCTATATTTAGCTGATACATAGTATCAGACTCAGACTGAGTGACCTGGTTATAAATAACTCATGGGGAAAATCAGACTATATTTATACATTAAAAAGGTACAGAAGTATATTTGAGAACTGTTAACATTCAGCACACAGTTGGAAATGATACACTTGATCACAAGGGAGGCATTAGAAGTTCTAAAAGCTCATCTATTCCCTCCCATCTATCCCTGATTTCTTTAGATTGTCTGGATGTGTACTTGAGCCCACATTATCTGAATCAGGTACAGCTCATTAGTAATGAAATTTGAAATGCCACATGGCTACAGAATTAGGCAGAACACTGTTCATCAGCATACAGTTCAAACTGTTGACCCTTAACCGTCCCAGGTCAACTTGGTCTAAGACCAGGACCAATTAATTAGCATGGTCCAGGAACTTATTGGGAATGACTAAAGCAGCTAGAGTGATATTACAGACATTCTAAATTTCATGTTAACATGTATGTATATTATTTATAAGGCTCCAAGCTGATACTAAAGATATAGATTAGATACAATTAGTCAGAGAGGTTCTAGGTTTCCAGGTTCCAAAGATGCTGGAAAAGTCAGATTTTGAATGTTTTATATGTAACCTATAAAATTAAGAGAATTTCAACTAATGTGTATTTTATCAACTGAACTTCATGACAGTCTTTGAACAACCTTTAGAACTTACAGTCAGTGAGCATATATAACCCACTAAATTCTAGGCTAAAAATGAAACACTTTTTTTTTTCCAGAGTAGAGATTAGAAATTTATTAAAGGACAGAAGAAAAGACTTCTCCCGGAGGAAGAAGGGGACCCAGAAGGTGGAATCTGTGGAAGTGCAGTTGTCTCCCCTTTTTATAGTTCTTTCAGTGATGGAATGTAGGTTGGAAGGCCTGAGGGGTGGGACACAGGTGGGCCAAAGAAGTAGTCTGAGCAGGAAGGACTTCATTATCACTTCTTCGTGATGGGCTATCTCCAAATCTGCTGGGGGCTATTCATTAATACTTCTTCCAGGTGGACTTTGGCCTAGGGCCTCTTCAGGACTTCATTAACATTCCATGAGTTGTCCTATTTTCCCTGAGTCATTCCCAGCATGGCCTCCATTTTAGATTTCACTCGGGATTAGACCCGATTTACCTAACTACACTGACTACCTAACTTTAAATCTGGCTTCATTCCCCCCTCTGATTTGGGAACTCCTTACTGCTGTAAGGAAAGGGGGCAAAGAAGATCTTTCTGGCTTCTTCAGGCTGAAAAGGGATGATGTGTGGGGCAAGCAGTTTGGAGTCCCCTTTAAAAATCGGGTCTATCGAGTGGTCCATGATAGGCTGGAGGGCCATTTGAGTGATGGGTGGTCTATAAGAGAAACAAGAATTCATTAGTACTGGAACCATATTGATGCAGCAATAAATGCCATAGCACAGGAATATGCCAATGAGTATGATGGCAAAGATAAAGACTAACAATGTTTACCACCAGGAAGTACCAAGAACCAGGAGCTAAGATATTATTTCCATGACAAAGTTGCTAAGGACATGGCTTCTATCTGAGCATCTAAATCTTTAAGGATATTTGTCACATTGCCAGAAATGTCAGCGATGTAAACACAACATTTAACTTTTAGGGTTACAGATGTCCTTTTCCTTAAGGTACAGTTTAATGTCATCTGATCTTGCAAAATCCTTTTATTAGTATGACCTGTGTCTAATAGAGAAATCTTTAATTCTGTTACTTAGGGCTGGATAACCATACTAGCAAACATTAAGCCTACCTGTGTAGGTTAGGAATATCTGTGGGCCTTAAACTAAAACTACTCTGGCAGTTTCTTTTGATAGTTATCAGGCATTCCTACCTAAGAATCTCTTTTGTAGCCTCCAGTTTACTGATTGTTGGAGGTTACATTTAACTATTATTATCATTTAAAATGCCCAGGAATAGCTGTGTTTTGGCTCTTTAACTGTCTTTGCTAAGTGTTTAAGATGAAGTAAGTCAAACTGACTTTGTTTCCATCTATTGTTAAGTCAGCTGAGTTTCCTGGGAGTCCTCGGGAACTTCACAGCAGCTTCTCAGTTCTGCTAGTGCCATTTGCGCAGGGATGGGTCCAGGCCTTGCTTGACCATACGGCTTCCCCCAGAAGCATCAGGGATGTCTCCCTTTTTTGATGACCCTCCTCTTCACAGCAAATGCACTGATTGGCTTTCTGTCCTCCACTGGTCTCATTAATCTCCCTGATCAGGAGGTTATGTGGCCTAGAGTTGCAAAGCCCTTTGGAGAAGTTCCCTATCCCTGATTCAGACTGACTCAGAGGGCAAGAGCCAAATATTGGTTTTCTTGGCCCTTTAATTTAACTTTAATTTTAAAACTTAATCTTAAACATCTAGCAAATAAACTTCAACAGCCTTATACTAAGTACTGGGCTTTAGTACCTATCTCTCTATCCTGTAGGTGATAACTCCTTATCTTAAGTTAACCCAGGTTGTGAGTTCTTAAAGCAGTACCTCTTTAAAATATTAACAGGCAATCTTTAGACCATCTAAAAGCAAACTACAAAACAAAACTAACTAGGATAAAAACATTTAGTTTATGTAATAGCTACCTTGAATTCTAGCAGAGTTATACATTATAATCCCCTGTTTGAGGTCCTGGCAATCGTGACAAAAAACCAACTTTTGGACACAACCTTAAGTGCACTGAAATCTAGCCTACTTCTTTCATAGTCACTTTCATATGAAATGGGACATAGAGCCTTATCTCAAGTAAGGCGGGGCCCTTCATAAGTCTTAAATGCTATAGTTCTGAAGCTGATCTTTGCTTTTTAGACATCTACATAAATTGTTGCTCAAATTTACATGAATATTAGCTAACACAATATAATATCATATCTAAAACATGAATTAAAGAGAGGCTGAAAACTTTTAACCTTTTGTAGAAAAGTAGCAAGGTACTTTTGTGTTTTACAATAAAACCTTTACCCAGATTAGGCTCTCATTAACTTAAAAATACATTTAAATTGTATCTCAGTGTAAGAAGTAACATGGAACTTTACATAACTTATTGATAACAAGTTCAGTTATAGAACACAAATGATATAAACTTCCAACACGTTTTTCTTTTAAGCCTAAAATTACCATACAATTTTAGAACACCAGTTTGATATAATGCTCTTTCTAAAGCTTCTACCTTACAGTCTTGTATACCTGGAAGATATGAACACATTAATGGCACCAATTACATTAATGTTTTTATATTAACCAAGTTTAGCTTTTAAAGAAATAACATAGCACAATTCTCTAAAACAACAGCACTTGTTTAACCAGCTGTTTAATTTCTTTAAGATTACTTGCTCAAAAACTTACAACTTGCACAGACCTTCTTTATATCACTTACTTAAACCCTCTTAATTACTTAATCATATAGACTCTTATCTAGAAAAACATTTTCCCTCTATTAAATCCATAACTAGAACCTTCTCTTTTTTTATCTGTTAACCTCCTTCTGTTCATATTTTGAAACAATACCTGTAAACTTTTGAATCTAAGCAGATTACTTCATAGACATCAACATTTTATTAGGGCCTTTTTGAACACCTAGAAAAACTTATAAGCTTAATTTAAGACCTCCTTTTTTATCTATTTACCAAATTTAAATTGAGCCATTTGAATCATGTGAATCAAAGATATTTGGATCCATTTTTAATTTTTCATGAGCGCTCCTCATCTGTCATTTGTCTGTCAATCACTGCATGATATATGGACATACACATACAGACATATCGACATACAACATGTAACACAAGTATAACACATAACACAATGCTGAAGGCCTTGTAGATTTCTCAGGTGAAATCTCATTGCAATGTTTTAAAAAAATCCAGTTGATCAAAAATAGAACTTATCAGAAAAACATTAACTTGTCTGTAGGAACAAAATCATGAGCTCAAAAAAAACATAGAATCTAAGAAAAGGCAAAAGTCCTAGAAAAAATTGACCGGCCAGTAATTAGTAAATGCCATACAATTTACTTCTTGATTTGGTCTAGTTTGAGTTCAGGTAAAAAAGACACTTTTACCCCCTTTTTTTTTCCTTGGGCCTGAGCTCCAAGCTGCTTCTGTTTGCATACCAACTTAAGTCCTGGCTGAGGTCTGGAAGGACCTGGGGAAACCGGAATTCTGACCAGAAACCACATGCCTGAGGCACTTTAACCATAAGTCACAATTTTTTTAAAGTTTAAGATACAGTTTACAAAATTTCATCTTTATATCTTCCTACACTAGAAAAACTTGCTCACACAAAACTGAAAATAGGATCTTTCTTGATAATATAAAAGCCACCATCAGAAGAAGTTCCTTCAGGATCATTAAGCTACATTCTTTCTGAAGTTCCTAAAGTAGTATTAAGTTACCTTAAATTGCCTGGAAAAAAATCCACACACTACCATGTATATCTAAAATTAAGCTTTGAAAATTCCCAAGACTGTTGCTAGTTAATGTCATTTCAATAAGCCAGACCAACATTTTAATTCAACACTTTTTCCTAAATCTTACACAACTGAGAGAAACAGATGCCAAATCATAATTTACTATCCTTGCCCAAATCAATGCACTGTATACCTAGTGAAATCTCCTTAGGCTAGCCAGTTCAAAATTGATGAAAAAATAAAACTGAATGATTGGGAGTTACTTGCTAAGTTGAAAGTAGAGTTTTTTTTTTAATTTTCTATCCTAAGTATTTAAGTTCTCTGGCATGAATTATCTGAAATCACAAACTAAATAGTTACCTAACCCTAACTTTTAGCTGCAAGATTATGCAATGCTTTAAACTCATTTAGATACCAGATGAAATATCTTTTAGACACACATTTAGCCTAGATTATCCCCAAGAAACAATCTATAATAACCTTTAAAATAGACCAGATAAGAAAATACCTCTCCAGGTTTTGAACTTCCATTTAATTATGACTCTTATCAGTGGCACCTTAGATTTCCCATGAGTGGACCAGATGTTCTCACATAGGGGCAACTATAAGTGTAAAATCAAGGGTCTCAGTGTGACTGACTTTACTGCATTTGGGTGGAGTAATCCTTACAGTGCAGGGAAATGAGGAAATTTCCCCAAAGCGGAAAAAGGCTCTGGCAGCTGCTGGGAATTCCTCAGTTTCCCCTTTCACTTGCAAGATTAGCTCCTTTGGATAGATCCAATCCTAGGCAATTTGCATATCTCCTAACACTGAGTAGAGTCAGTTTTTATCAGCCTTAGGTCTTGAAGGGGGAAGGGTGTATGTACTTTGATCGGCCCAAATTTTCTCTTTTTTCCTCAGTGAGTCCAAGATTTTTCTCTTCATGGCAGATATCATAGCTAAGTCTACTTTACACTGTTGGCATAATTTAGGATTTTCCCTTAGAGCAAAGAAAACCTGAACATATGGCACCTCACACCATTTTTATTTCTTTTTGCAAAATTTATCAAGTTGTAAAATAGTATTAAAATTGATACTTCCCTTTGGTGGCCAGGTTTTTCCATCAGGGAGTTTGTATTGAGGCCAGACCTGGCCGCAGAAGAAAATGAGGCGCTTTTTCTTGAGTGTTTGAGGGTCAAATTTATCCCAATTTTTCAATACGCAGGTAAGTGGTGTACCTGACGTATTAGAGAGTGAGGCTCCCATCTGAGCATCTGAGTGTGGAGAGAAAAAAACAGAACTCAGGCGCCCGCGCCGGAGAAAACTGTTGATCTCCCTAATACTTGAGCCTCCTAAACGGTCCAGAAAACCCGTCTCTCACCTGGCTTTGCCAAGGGGTTTCTGGTCCCCTTTAGCAAATTGCTAGGGTCTCAGTTTGCCCTGTGCCAGAGACCCTGGGAGGATTCAGACTTAAGGGCCTTACTGCTTTCCTCCCGGCCACTAAAACCCATTGAATCGAGTGCTCTTTGTCGCCTTTTCTCTGTAGACTAACAGATTACTGGAGGAGTTGATTCTAAAAAATGCTTCTCTTAGCAGCTTAAGGACCACAGCACATTTTAAACATTGGGTGGTAAAACAGACTATTGAAAGTTACCTATGCACCTTAGGGAACCTGGGCAGGTCTTACTAATTATCTTATGCCTTTCTCTCAGTCCTACAACCTGAATTGCTAACGTTTCTGACCCGCGAAAGAAGAGGAACATCCAGGAGGGATTGGATGCAGGGTTGGGAGTGTTGCATGGCCCATATGGAGGCAAATGTGATTGGGGCTTTCCCTCAATGCCTTTCATCTACCGATCACCTTAGATACCCCTGGGGGCTGTCGGAAGGGGGCTCAAGAGAAAGGAACCTTAAGAATTCGTCTGAGAGTAGCCCAGACGGGAATTCCTCAGTTGTTCCAAACTCCTTCCTCCACCTCTACGCATCTGAGGCAGATCTGGATTCCGGACACTGTGTACTCATGCCAATTGCTCTCCAGGCCCAGACAGAAAAGTTGGAAACAGCTTTGGCAGAACTCAACATGCCTGCTCCGTAATGAACAGGTGATTGAGAGCTGCCTAGACTGAGAAACCTCTCACCCGAGTCTTGTAGAGTGGCGGCTGCACTAGTTGCATTTAAGTAGCCGTCAGGTGCCCACCTTACCCTCCAGAAAGAAAGAGAGAAAGATGCACCTCAAACAGACATGGGGTGCGTGTACTTACCTCCGTGTAGAATCTCGGTGGAATCTCCAATATGTTACCGCTGTTGACCGGTGACGAGTTCTTGCTCCCCGATGTTGAAGAATAACACCAAAGAAGCACTCCGAGGCAAGGTCAGAGTAGAGATTAGAAATTTATTAAAGGACAGAAGAAAAGACTTCTCCCGGAGGAAGAAGGGGACCCAGAAGGTGGAATCCCTAAAAATGAAACACTTTTTATGGAAATGTTAGAGTACTGTTGAACTCTTGGTTCCTTATAAGATACAAATATGACATAAATTTTTACTTACTTTGTTTTAATAATTTCATCTTCTTCTGTAATATTAGACTTTGCAAATCCTTGGTATAAAGTGCCAAATTTCAATGCTCTGAAATACAGCATTTCTGCAACTTATCAAACAATGTTGACTCATGTACTAGAATTACAGTAACCTCCAAGGATTTATGAAAAATAATCATATTAGTGAAAGAATTATTACAAGTTTCAAAGTCTGGATTCAAGTCAAACTTGGTGCTGCATGTAAAATTAATCTTTGGATCATTGCAGAATTCCTCTGGGCAATAGTCCACATCATAAAATCAACACAATGATTAATAGACACTTTTTACGCTGAAAAAGTCCAGGAAATAAAATTTCACTGCACAATTGTGCATATGTGCTATGGAGAATTTTATCTTCTCCTTAAGGATGAAAAATTGTTCACTATGTGATGTTGGAAGAAAAAAACAATATAATATGATCCATTATTCAAAGTCTAAAATAAAGCTCAAAGATTGAAGATTTAAATTTTTTCCTAAAATACAAGCAATTTAAATAAACTGCCCTGATTTTTAGAAGCATGATGCTACTTAAGCAAAAATTTAATATTAGTCCTATAATATTGAAATGAAGATTTTATTTTAATTATTTCTTGCATATCTTTCAAAATATATTATTTTAATTGCAAGGAGAATTTAACATGGTTTATATAAAATGATCTCAGATCATTAAATCATTCCATGATTATTTTGGATATAGCATATTCATCTAAAATCTTCATACAATACCCATATTTTTCTAAAAAAAACTTGCATATTTATTAACTTGAAATTATTTTCAAGTAGTGCTTATTTTCATTTTCTACTTATCTACCTAAAAATACAGAAGGTGTTGAGAAATATTCCATAACAAAATATGTGCTAGTTCAGTTTTATAAAATTTGATACATGTGTATGAAAACATGCATTATAGAAAAGATACTGTTGTCAATGGTACATTTTAATTTATAAGGATTCAGTTGCCATGATTTGCATGCTATGTTAAATTATTTGTCAATCAATAAAACCTTTTCCCCTTTTTTATTTTTGAGGAAAGTTTTTGCAGACAGAATATTGAAGCATACCCCTTACCCTAAACCACCTTTGTCATCTGGTAGGGTCTTTTTTTATTCTAATGAGTGTGATCTGTCTTGTGTACAAATCCTAGACTCTGCTATTTAATATGCACAGAAATTCAATCAGATGTTTAATCACATCTTAACATGAGTTCCAAACATCTGGCTAATTCCCTTGTTTCTGATTAAAGAGATTACAAAAACTAAAATTTAACATGGCATTTACATAGAACACCAAAAAAGAAACATTATTAATAAGGTTGAGGCATTTAAGAGATGCAAGAGTTGTTTAACACTAAGGATAATAATTACAAAAACAATGAATGGTTTTCATTGGACATTTGATGGAAAGTAAGTGGAAAACAATTCTATGAATGGTTGAATGGTAGCAGTTTGAGCTGGTAGATAGTCAGAAGCTGTCAACAGACACTGGGTGATACAACGTATGTCCTTGCCAAAGTTGATGGCAGCAAGGTCAGCCACTGAAACTTTTGGGTTGTAATTGACCAACAGTGAACACAAGAAGCAAAGAGGCAGGAAAGTTAAGCATAGGCCACTCCATCCTATTTGGGGAACATTCATTTTTTGTAATATTATCTATTATAATATGCCCTAACTTGTGCAAATAGACAAAAACTTTGAGATATGTTTAACAGTATAAAATAAAATATTATTCTTTAAATTCCCATAAATATATTTGTGTGTGTGTGTGTGTAATATTTTTGCATCCTCTTGAACTTTTCACATCCTAGGAATAGAGAAAAAGGAAATTCTTTGGAAAATGGACTAAAAATAATCTTGGCCATTTTGATACTTCTGCCTTTTGACCAGACATATAAATTAAACTTCATCAGACCCCAAATTCTTAGCTCTATAGCATCCAAAGGCTATCCATCACAGATGATAAGTATGTTGTCTAAAACTGTATAATATGTATAATGTATGACTTCTAATCAGTCTAGATGAGAGTTTATAAATTTTTTTGTAAATTTAATAATTTACAAAATTTAAATAATAAAAAATTAGAAATTAAATATAGGTCGCTAAAGAAAATGTCTTTTGGTCCCTTAGAATTTTCAGGTTGGTTTTAATATTTTTATTGAATTCTTAGTTAACTGCCAGTTACTCAAATAGATTAACTTCCCCATGAAATTAGAAATGATCTTCCTCATTTCATATTTGAAGGGAAAAAGGAATGGAGATTTTAAGATCATTGTCTGCAGTCCCCAAAGGAATTAATTCTAAAGTATAATTTGGAAACAAGTAGTATGAGTCCATTTTATATACCCTTTCTACTCTTCTATAGTTTTACCAAACAATTTTAAGTATCTAAAGATGACCACAAAGATTGATCATTTCCACCAGCTGAGAAAAATTATATTAGGATTGTCAACTCTTGTTAATGCTTCTTGAAACACTATTTCAGATGACATTTCAACTGCACCTGATTAATCACCCATGCATTTTAATTTTCCTATTGGTGCTTTGAAAACACCTTTATGAGTTGGAGAGATTATCATTTCATAAATTAATGCATATATCTGAGCTGATTCAAACTAAAATCTTTAAAATAAAATATGACAAACTAATTCTCTTTGTGGATGAAGAGTTGCAGAAATCATCATTTACTGACACAGGTAAACAATAGATAGAGTCTGACATACCAGAAACTTCCATAAAACTACAGTGTATCACCTGGATTCTGGAATAGGCGAGTAGACAAATAAGACTTGGGAAATACTACAGAACTATATATGTGTACATGTGCATATTTGTATATGTACATATGTGTGGTTGTGTGTAGGGATGAGTATATGTTTATAAATATATATTAATTTATAAAGTCCAATGTGATATATATGAAATTTAAACCATATTTAAGAGCAATCCTCAAAGAAAACAAATTCTCTACAGGCTCATGCCTGTAATCCCAGCTACTTGGGTGGCTGAGGCAGGAAGATGTAAGTTCAAGATAAAAAAAAAGTACAGTTTTGTGAGACCCTGTTTCAAAATTAAATGAGAATGGAATAGGTATGTGACTTAGTGGAAGTGTGTCCTGAGGTTCCCCAGAACCATAAAAGAGAGAGAGAGCATTCATACTCCAGCAAATTGTCACCTAAGTTATTTTGTTGCAAATATTTAAAAAGGATGTGCTTGTATGTGTGACTATTAATTGAAATATGTCTTTAGAACATATTGCTAATGGGAAAATAAGACAGAGAACCAGGAAATGGCAGGTACTATTTACTTTCAGTATATGAAAAAGTGTGCATATACTATGAATGCATGCAAATGTAGACAAACCAAAAAAAAAAAAAAAAAAACATGAGCGGGAGAAAATCAAGGGCTGTGGATCTGAACTTTGGTTTCATAACTTTCCCTCATGGTCACAGACAGCTGTTACAGCTCCAGTTATCACCTCTTTACATGTCAACATTCATGTAAGGAATGGCAAGGAATATATATATTCATTCCTGAGACGTCTCCAGAATACTTTTCCTAAAATCCCATTGATTGGGAATGACATCACATCCTGACTTTACTGCTAAAAGAAAATAGCAAAGCAAGTCCCAGTAAATTTCAATCTCTTTGCAGAAAAAACTCTTGTCACTCAGAAGATAGTTGAATACCATGCATAGGCCAACAGCAGGGACTGCCACATTTTTATTACTTTAACATATTCTTTGAAAAGAAGAAAAAACATAGTTCACTTTCTCCTTTGTATGAACTCAATAGCTCATGCTGAATTATGGAGTCCTAAATAACAGTGGTTCATTATTTTTATGCACTTTTAGAGGAGGGATATCTGAAGCCTGTTGTAGAAAATCTGACATCAAGCTTTGCATTACTATTTTTTTTAGACTTCTCCTAAAAATGTGCCCACAACTAGCTTGCATCTACATCACTGTTTTCCTCAAATAGATGTCAATTAAATTCCCACAAGTCTTGATTTTGGAAAGGAAAGTTTTCCTAAATGTTCCATATCAACAGTGAAAATTTCTGGCGAATTTTCACACCCCCCTCCTTTTTTTTAAATTCTGGAAAATAATGCAGTAAAAATATTAGAGGATTTAGGAGTTAGTCATTTGAGTTTTTATCAAGGAGAGATTGTGGTAAAGATGATTTGTCTTACCATTAATCTAGGGAAAGCATAAACAAGCACTGCAATAGATCATAAGAACCAAATACCAAACTGAGCAGGGAACTGACTGAGCCTTACCTCAGAGGGAAAGCTGCAGTCAGTCATTAGTATGCATCAGTCAGGGAGTTCAGCACAAGAATCAGAAGCCCAGGGTAGCAGTTCTGAGGGAGGTCAGGTGAGTGCCTGCAGGAGCAGATTCAAATTATATTTGGAGACAGGAAATCTAGGAGGCTTAATTTTTTAAATAGCCTGAATAAATCTGTCAATAGATGGATTGGCTGTTTGATGAGAGAACAACAGCCCCCAAAGCTGAGGACTGATCTTTGAATGTGCTGGACATTTAGTTCTTTTGAAACCCATCCAAAAAAAAAAGCACTGGTATAAAGAGAATGATTAAGATTTCCTACCTTGGACAAAGCCCCGAGAAGTAACAGCTATTCTTCCTTTCTCTAAAACAGAATTAGAGAGCTTTTCAGGTTCCAACTGAATGTGACAACATACTAAGAGGGTCTTGGCTTTCCTGATATTAGTTGAAAAATGAAACAATGTCTACTATTAGCAGAGAGAAATCTAGAAAGGACACATGGGGAGTTAGGCTAGACCCTGCTGACTGTACTTAATTTAGCAATGAAGGGCATATTCCGTTTTTTTTTTTTTTTTCATTTTGGTCCTGACAAATCACTGTAAATTTAATGATTCCAAAAAGTCAAATTTATTAACTGAAAGCTCTGTAGGTCAGAATTCTAGCACAACTCTCAGTCAGATAGAATCAGGATTTCAGAAGGATTGTGCTCCACTCAGGGGGCTCAAGTAGAGAATCCCTTCTCCCCCCTCTTCCAGCTTCTAGGGATCCCCACCACCACCACTGCATAGGTGGCTTCCTTTCTGCTTCAATTCCAACAACAGGTGCATTTTTCTCACATCACGTCCATCTGCCACTCACTCTGCCGCCTCACTGGTCTAATTTAGGAGTCTTTTGCTTGCTTGGGACTCATATAGATGACCCGGGGTCATGTCCCCATTTTAAGGTCAGCATATTAGCAGCCTTGCTTCCATCTGCTCTCTTAGTTCCATTTTCTCTGTAAGGTACCATAGTGAAGTTTCCAAGAATTGAGAGGTGGATACCACAGTGGAAAAAAAAAAAAAAACACCAAACTTTGGAGATCCCTCTTACACATTGCTTCAAAGCTTGAGTCGTAGATGGTGAATATAGGAGTGTCTTAATCTTAAATTTATTTATGCATTTCAAAAGAGCTTACAAATTGATTCAGATATTACTTAGGGGAAAATACAAAATATATTCTGCTCAGTGAAGCCAATATAGACTGTGAGCCTACTGTATCTTCAGAATAATGGTAGGCACTTAAGTGGCAGAAAGGAAATTAGGAATGGACCCAAGCCCAATCCTCATCTTTCTAGAGATTACAAAGGTTTACATGGTTCTAGTTTTCCACGGAAGTCTAGTACAAAACAGCCATGAGAAAACATCAGCAATGAAATTCCTGTGATCCTTCCCTCCTTTATCAGTTCCATAGTTTGAAGAACTATGGATTTGGGTAGATTCTTCAATATTCATCTGTGTGGTCACTCCTGACTCATTTACTAAATCTTGAACTCTTTTTTTTTTTTTTTTTTTTGGTTTTACTTGCTAAATCCTTCTACTTGTATGCCTTGACATTTTATAATACGACCATAATTGATCTTGTGTTTCTTTTCCCTACCTCTCAATAACATTAAAGGCACACAACTCTGGAGTCAGCCTGTATGTTAAGGGAAATATAGGTGTCACTTTCTTTTCCTTTTGGTTGTAATTCCTACCATTCATCTCCTCCTCTCAAGTCCTTCTGCCAAAGAGTAATCACTATCTCTTGACGGTGAGTTAGTGAATATCTTCCTATCAGTCTGTCTTTCTCTCTTTCCTTGATTTGTGCCATTCAAACCAAAATCTCTGGTTTAAAAAAAAAAGTAATTGATTCAGTTCAGCATCAAATTCAAAACTTCGTTGCAGAGCTGACCAATCTCACCTTACCTGTGCTCTAGGCAGACCCTCTATTCACCCAGCATCCACTTTGACTAAATATCTGATTCCCTTCAGGCCACCTGAGGTTTCAGGAAGCATCATCTCCAACCTCCTCTCCAACAGTCCATATTCTCAAATGTGAACACTGTACTCCCTCTCAGTTCTTCAAGTTCTAATAATTTCTACAAGTTATGTCATCATCACTCAGATCTTCCCTAGAGATAACTTTGATTTTTGCTTTCAGACTCATGCTATGATTAAGATTTCAGGGAGGAAGTTTGATTTTCCTCATATAATATGCCATTCTTATGGCAGATACTATGTTTAATATAATGTGCTTACATGCTGAATACATACTGAGTATCTAAATGTATCAGGTTAGTGACCTGGATGTTAGGATTATTAATTCCCATCCAAAATATGAAATGGAGGTCAAGTATCTATTTTTTTTTGTATTTACCAGAGGTTATACTATAGTTCCTTAAAATTAAGTGTGGTGAGTGTATATTTTAAATATTAAGACATGAAAAAATTCACATTATCTCAATTATTATAGTTTGTAATTATTATATTTTTATGTGCTACAGATTTACATAGCTGGTGAATAATATATCATTAATTCAATATATTTATTGAGTTCCTACTATGATGACTACTGGTTCCTTTTTTAAGGAGTTTAGGACATATGGAAAATAGTAATTAATTCAAATTACACAATTCATGGCAATAGGAGGTATGATAAATAATATGACAGAGAGAGTCTGGTGACAGAAAAGTAGAAAACAAAAGAGACCAACCAAGTCAGAGAGGCCAGTGAAGGATGTCCTATAGAAATGAAGTCAGACCAGAATAATGAAAAAAAAAAAAAAAAGATTCCTTAGACAATTCTGTCTAAGGAAGCAACACCCACATATCTGGAGTAAGTCTGATCATTTAATAAAGTGAATGTTGGTTGGTATAACCAAGCAGAGAATAAAGAGACATCTCTTATACAATTAGGCTGAGAATAATGGGAAACAGATTGATTCAGCAGGATATGTCAAGTCATTTAAAAGACTTTTTTAAAATTTATTTTAATTTATTTTTTAAGTCATTTAAAGGATCTTTATTCTAAGGAGCCAAAAATCCCAGAAACCGGAGGGTGAGGATAAATTAAACATTTGAAAATGGAAAAGACCATTCTGGCTGAAGGGATTTTAGAGCCAAAGCCAAGTTAGCCAGGAAGCTGGAGCATGGGACAGTTTGGCCAGTGCGGTCATGATAGAGCTGTGTATTGACTTGAGAGAGGCTCAGTAGGTAAAAGTGACCTGCCTTGGCTATGACAAGATATGTTAGTGAAACGAAAGGAAGAGTTAGCATGAATTAAGCTTTCTACTGTGTTATCGGATAGATAGTGACACCATTCTCTCAGTGCATGTTTTGACAGGAAATCGTGAGTTTGGTTTGGTTCAGTGTTAAATCCAATTAACAATATCTGACTGGAAAGCAGAAAAAATATTTGAGAGTCAGCATTTATAGGTAGAACCTCATACCATATCTTTGATGCAGTCAACTGGAAGAGGGTGTGAAAATAGAAGAAAATTCCCAGTGCTTTTTCAGAAATAAAATGTAATGTGAAAATAGTACTGTTTTTAAAAAATGTGCAATTATGACATAGGTTATTATATGTATTAGAGCAATTGTATTATGATCTATTATGTTATTTTATACCATTGAAGCTAATTATAATGTGAGAGTTTCCCCATTTATCAACAAAGGTATATCTCCTGTTAGATTGCTAAAAGAGAGAAGGCTCTTTAAGTATTCATCTCATATTCTTACTTAAATGGCTAACAATTACATTTTCTATGAGTGTAGAGAAATAGGGACTTCATGGATCTATTTTTAAGTTGGATATTGGAATGTTGCTATAGCAATTTTGTAGGTTGCTCTTCAATTTATTAACTTATTTTGATCCAATATCCTAAAGCCTAGTCAAATCTTTGAATTCTATTTTTAATAATATCTCTAACAAGATGTAAATTTTCTAAAACTTTGTCCGTGGCAAGTATTATCAGTTAAATAAGTATATTTTTATATAAAACCTAATCTGAGACCTTGCAATATTATTGAAGCCATAAATAAAATCTTACAAGGCATTGATTAAAAACCAACAAAAAGTGTTCTGAAATCAACATTACTGTCACTGAGTTCAAGTAAATATTTGTAGAACTAATTTATTTGTTTATACAAATAGAGGTATTATGTATTTATAGATACATAATGCAGAAAGGAGGCTGTCACCAACTGCTTTTTAAAACAAAATCTTCCCCAAAGATGGTTAATTTGTTTATTTAAAATATTGAAATGTTTCCCTAAATTTTTCTGGTTGAATCATTTAACTGTATCACTGATAATATTTCCAAGAGAAACCGAACTCTACAGACAAAATTTGAGGCTTTTTTTTCTTTTTACTGATTTTCAAATTACATGGTTACAAGTGAAATCATTTTAAGCATTGTCACTTGCTTTAAGAAGCTATCAAGGAACCAGAGCCTAGTTTATCCAACAAAGTTACTGATGCAAAGATTCAAACATTTCATGAGAACTAGTAAGTGCTAATCTTTAGGTTTCCAATTCCCATTTGAACCATGAAAGATTCTCAGTGATGACACCGAAGGATTTAACTACTTTGCAATAATAAGAAAGCAATTTTAATGTTTGTGCAATATTTTGATAAAATCATATGTATTTTGAAATGCATCTTTATTTTGCCATCTACCTACTTTATTCCAAACAGTGAAAAAAGTAGATGAAGCAAATACAATGATGTTTTATGTTTCTAGGAACACGGATTGATACATTTTCATCTGAATTTATTTAGTACTAATCTCCTTGCAGTGTTCCAAAAAGAAAATGTATGATAACCCAGAAAGCATTTTCCACAAAGTAAATCAATGAAAATAAGTAACAAACCAAAAATTTACAAAGATATGTCAGATCAATATGATCTCTGGCTACTAAACAGCAAACAAATGAGCTTTAGGTTTTGCACAATTTTGATTTATTGCTATGCATTTATGTTTATAGAAGTGACAAAATGCTATTATGTATGTTTCTTTAGTCTGCTTTAAAATATAAATAATTGGTCATCCATTTGTTTGTTTTGATAGAAAGTTCCAGGCAATCTAATCAGCAACCAAAATACTGAGAAGCAAGTCATAAATCCAGATATTTAGAAAATTATTATTTTATTTTGAAAAGCAAAATATCTTTTTGATTTGATTGTTAACAGTCATATTCACTGATATCTAATTTTTTTTTACACATTCGTGTTTATGTGTGTCCCACCTATCACTCAATCCCTGGCCTTCCTGCCATATATCTCTTATATATGGCAAGTCTATAAATTCTCAACACAGCATCTATGTTGTAAGAGGTTGAGAGCAGCCTGCCGAAGTTAAACTTAGAGCTTCTCTTTGTCTGAAAAAGTCTTACTTTGAATTGCATGTCCCATGACTGCAATAAACAACCTTATTTTATTCCAATCATTTTACACCTGTCACTTCTAAGGTTAAGTCCAGAATTAAAAAAAATCTATGTACCCATGTTTAGTACTTCACTTGCTCCCTTCTCTTCATAATGGCATAATGCGCATAATGGCAGAAAAGAGGTAGGATTTTCATTTCCATCTTTGATATTACATTCTCCTTTTTTCTTCTTGACTTCAGTTAAGAATAGATAAAACTAAATACATTATTCTTACCTGAGTTCTCCAGATTTATCCCAATTTGCTGAACTTTTCAAAGGATTATAACACATATTCCCACCAAAAGACCAAGATTATTTAACAAAGTTACTTTTTTGCTAAGGAATGGGTAGAATATCTAAGCTCTCCTACTGCAGGGAGTTTCATGGTTCTATTTTGGTGGTAAGAAGTTGCAGCAAGAACATAAAATTTAAAATACATTAAATAGGAGAAATAAAAGAGTTACATATGTTCAGAATAGCTGTTTATTTTGCTTTTGTTTTTGGCATGAGGTATGACATTTGGGTAGAAACTACTTAGTCTACCTAGACTGATCTATTGTAACTGTCTTTATGATAGTTCTATTGTAACAAGACTGAAATTGCTTGTTGGGTCAGGAAAGGATATTTCTGTGGCACAACAAAGACAAGAATCCCTTCCATTGCCTCTACTGCATCCAGTGTTAGTATTCATGAAATAAACACCCACAGCCTTATATTTAAGTGCCTTTTAAAATTCTTGCATTTAATTGCCACATATATTTTCACCATATTTAAAATGAGATATGATTTAAACTTGCATGTGAACATATTGGTTATCTCTGAATATAAAGTAACATTAAACAATTTGGACAATTGTGCAAATGTTCGAATCCACTTGTCCTATTTTTGAAGGATTTAGTTTGTTAGTTGGTAATATTTTTATAAATGTCACTACTACTTTTCCTGAGTTTAGTTTCCCCAAAAGAATTTAGTAATCCCAAAGAGACAGTAATTCTCTCCTTTTGTCATTGAAATAATCAATATCACCTTGAATGCAGATGAATTAAATGTATAAGAATAGAAGACTATAGAGGCACTTAGCAGTAGTGCTGTAAATCTTGCTGTTGTACTGACAGAATTAATCATAGACAATTTGGAAGAATTTTATTTATTAGGAAAGTCAGCAAACTATTTAGCAGTTGAATTATTTGTGGTTATCCTAGTGACAAATCTGAATCAAATTATAATGTCATGTTTACAATATTTTAACCAAAGTGATCTTTTTAATTATTGCTAAAGACTTTCTAAGAATTGTTGAAAATTTAATCTTATGTTCAATTAAAAAGCAAATGATGAAATAAATGTTGTGCTATTGATCTCATTTTATCTCTGTTGGAAAAATTTACTTCTTGATAAATGAACTTATTTGAGTAAAATTAAATAATGTAATATCTATTCAAATTGGTTTGGGAATATATTCCCAGGCAACTATAAAGCTCATTTCTTCAAATAATTACCATTAAGTTTCACATACATCTTGCATAGAAACCTCCTGTGGATTCTGAGGAAAATTATTTCACTGTGTTGAAATGGTGATTGCTGGCAGCTGATGATTGGCTCACAGTGGCCCCAGCAGTGATAAACCCTGGTTCATATTACTAGTTGGCTTCAGATATCTGTGGCAATTCAGAAATCTTATCAGAATGCAAAATTGGGGAAAATGTCGTGTTGGTCCATACATTTTTAACAATCTTTGTTTGTGTCTTCTGAAATTTGTTCCAGTTCTTTAGAATCGTAATTGCAACTACTGAATTAAGTTTCAAATATTGCATATTAAAGGCTCTAAAAGTAGAAAAAGCTACTTGTGTCTCTAGATTAGTGAATACTTACAGTTGAGTTACCATGAAAAAAAGAAGAGTTAGTGATAAGAGGCTTAAGTCACAAATTCCAGGATCAAAGCCTGTACACCTGTGTTTATTAGACATAAATAAGCCACTCTTTTTGAACTTTGGCTTCCTTGTAGAATTTTTGTGGAAATCAAATGGCATATATCATAAACATATAACATAAACGTATGACACACAATATTATTTTAATGCCCGCTTTTTTGATGGGCACTGTGTAAGCACTGTACTGATGTTCTTTTAAGCCCAATGACCCTCCCTAAAAGGCTAGTATCATTGTGCCCAATTCATAAATTATTCAATTCTAAGTTATCTCTATAAGCACATGCCAATAGGCCACAGAGGGACAAAGCAGTGGCGGGGCCAGCCGGGTTTTCAAATCTATGTATAACTTTTTCCTGTGACCTGTTGATCAGTAGCATTCGATGGCAATAAACGATATATATTTCTTTATTTTTAGTTATTTCTGTGATATAGGAACATATACGTCATTGTAAGCACCTCACTACTTTAGGGAAACAAGAAGATTCAAAATAAAGCATTTTGCACTTTTGTAAATTCTTCCTTTGAGAAGACAGGACTAGCTACTCTTAAGTTTCTGGATTTGACATTGTCTAAAGGAAATAAATTTTAGTAAATTTGCTTTCCTAAAATACTTCTGAGATTTCATTGGGAATAATGCAGAAAATTTGGAGCAATTTTATTAGTAGTAGCATGTTGTTATCTTTCCTTAGGAGAGAAAATTGGAGAAGCTCCCAAATTATCATGGAAATTTTAAAAAAGATTAATAAACACTAGAACTGAAAATTTATATCTGTTTTAAAAATGAATTGATGGGAAAATAAATTAAAAATTGTGAATAAAATACATATGTAAAATAAAATTGCCCAAGTAAAAAAGAGTCATAAAATACATATACCTAAGAGAATTCAATGTTGGCATAGCAGGGACTGAATTTTCTTATTATTTTTCAGTATTATTTCAGTAATAGTCACCATGATGAAATATTTTAAATTATTCTAAATATTTTTATAAGAAGCACTCACCATAGCATATGTATAGAGCTAAAACAGATGCACTGCTACCTCCTTCCAGTGGACATTATATATATATATATATATATATATATATATATATATATATATATATATATATATATAAAGTTGTAGATGGACACAAAACCTTTATTTTATTCATTTATTCTTATGTGATGCTGATACAACCCAGTGCCTCATATGAGCTAGTCAAGCACTCTACTATTGAACCACAACCCCTGACCTCTAGTGGAGATTCTAATGAAATATTTCTGTCCAATATTGCTTTCTCCAAATTTTTATCAGATTGGTAAACATAAGAGTGTAGTTGGTAATAAAATATTTCTAATATTGCTTTCTCCAAATTTATATCAGATTGGTAAATATAAGTGTAATGTCTATCATTTTCATTAAAGAAATTGTGATCTCATTGGCAAAAATGGAGAATATATGATAGGAAATACATTGTTCAATGTTAAGAGAATTTTTATGACAGATATCCATATATATAATAGATGCTAGTCTTAAACCACTGTTTCTTTCACTTTCCTCCTTTTAACTATTTTATTGCCTCTACAAGAGAAATAAATGGAATAACTCTATTTAGGTGTTATTGGAGGAACAAAATTTGTTTTCATTTAGGTCTAAGCACTGTGGTAGAAACTACATGATCTTATCTCCTTTTTGAAGCCTAGTCGAGCCTAACATGGAAGATAAAAACAAACAAAGATAGATTAATTCAAAGAACATAGCTAACTTAATATAAAAATCCATTTTGTTCTCCCCCATCCCCCGTGCCACTTCTTCTTAAATATGTTTGAAATTATTTAGACAAATTCTCTAACCTGCTTTAAAAAAATCTGAAAAATACTTGGTATTGTTACTGGAACAATAATGTTTAGCATATATAGGGAAGTTCTCACCTTTCATAAATATGGATACAGTACCCATATATACAAATATTCAGATTTTATGTTTTTATGATAGTGTTTTATCTGATTCAAGCTGAAGCTATCCACTCTACCTCTCTCTAGATGCACTTAATATAGGTATTACTGAAAATTAAAGAGCTCACTTAAGATGCTTTAGATGTTTAAAGTGTTAAATTTTATGAATAAATTATGATTTCTAAATGGATTTAAACTTCTATTTTAGAAAGACACATTCAGACTTAACACATTTTCTTCTATTATAGAAAAAAAAGCTCTCAATAATGGTTCAAACACATGGGTGAGAATAAGTTTTTGAGCCCACTCTAACCCATCTATACATCCCAAACTCCTTTCCCCTTAGATGACTAAGGAACTTTTTTCTTATTATCAATATGTCTTTTCAGACAAATAATTGATGATATTCACAGTATAGATTACTTGGCCAAAACTATATATCCTCTCCAGAAATCTATAAAAGCAAAACACATATTCCCCAATACTGCAATACACTTAGAAAAACTGTTTTTCTTGCCTCTAGAGTCTATCTCATAGTTGTGAAATAATATTGAAAATTTTTCTTTTTATCTAAAATCAACATTCTATCATTCTCTCTTCATCTCTTCTGGATGCATTTTTGCACGAAAATGCAGGGTTTACTCTTTCAGTTATTTTTGTATGAATGCTGCTGTGGCTTCTTTATTTGTCTCAAGTACTAAGAATTCTGTCATTTATTTGCAGATATATATATGTTGACAGCCTTAACATGGTTTTGTGAACCCCCTTATAAAGGTCAAGCTAAGCCTCTTGTTCTAAATGCACTAGTAGTGATCAAATAATTGTTTTTAAAACAATCAGGTCAGATCTATGAGATAAACATAAAATGCCATCTATTTGATGGTGATATACACTCAACCCAGCACCATTAACATTTTACATGTGATAACTGCTTTGTCTACTTCAAATATTATGGAAGTACCTAAGATTAAGTGTGAATTTAGTGTAGTGTTGGACAATGGGAGAGTGGAAGTAATTCACTTCTTTCTGCTGGTACAATTATCCCAGCATTTTTCATCCAAATTTGATAAAACCAGATGTCTGAAGTAACTTGAATGATTTTGAAAGGGCACATGGAGTTCCTAGTTTATTCTGCCACCTTGTGGTTAAAATACAAATTTCCATCATACCTGTAATTTTTATTTTTCTTTACCTCAGGGAAATAGTTTCCAGTATTTTAAAAACTGGAATCTTTACAGATGCTGGAACTGCATATTTTTCCCTCAATAAATATGCAAATACTAAATGAAAAGGGTGGATTGCTTTAAATTTTCAACTTTTGTAGAAAGCAATGGACAGAAAAAAAATTTAATGTTACCATCCCAGGATACATTGAAAGAGAGAAAACTACTATGATTTAACATTGAAATCAGGAAATGAGCAATTGAGATGAGAGAGGTGATAACTTTTCCAGTGGCTCTAGCCACCACCTATAGACTTGATCTTTGAATGTGTTCAAAAAACAAGACCCAAGAACAATAAGGTAGAAGTTTTCTTTGTTAAATGACAATAGCTAATGTTTAGAGTACTTGAAGTTCATATTTTCTCTTTAACACTGTGATTGTAGTCTAGAAAATTTCACTAATAACTGTTTTTTGTTCCAAGTATTTTTGTCCTATACCTTAAATTAAAAAGTTGATTTTTATCCCTCAAAATATTTTTTCTCAAAAATGGTACTTTTTATGGAGCTATGTATTGTCTATAGTTTAGTGCTTTAAAACTTTCTTTGTTAAAACCAAAGAAGATTACTTGACCTTGTTAGCTGTAGAAATATAAATTAACTTCCAATCATGTTTTTGCTGATTATTCTTCCCTCAAATGATTCTTAGCCACTATTTCCCTCCATATGGATCTTTATATATTCTCTGTTACATTTTGAATTCCTAATTTTGAAAAATCTAATTCCTTAAGATTTGGGTTTTCTATATTTTTTTCTTAATTTTCAATAGAACTTATTCATGAAGCACTCCAATTTCTCCCATAGAGGAATATAATGAGATAAGCCTTTGTGTTACCCACTATAAACATTTGCAATTGCTGAACTCCAAAACTGGACCTTCTGTTTTCTCTTGACCTCACTACTCCCTTTAATGCCTTGAGATACAGAGTATGTGGATTAATTATTGTGAACAGAGTAATGGTGTCCCTGATGTTTCTTTTTTTTAACCTTCTGAGATGAAGAACATCACTTAAAGTGAACTGCTTAGTCCCTTACTCTTTGTTTTGTGAATTTTAGAAAAGATCTCACTGCCTAGGGTTAATATCTAGCCCACTGATCCATTCCTTCCTCCTCCCTGCTTACTTCAAAATGTGGACACATCTGCATATGTATTGCCAGAACTTCATGATGAGTTCAATTGTTCTTCTCAATTTCCTTCCCCTTTTCCCTGTAAGAAGATTAGATGAAGGTGAGGGTACATTCCAGCTTGCCTGAATACTTCCAGTTGATGCCTATTAATCTGGCTTAATTATTTAAAAACACTTTCTCTTTCAACCTCATCCTGAGATAGCATATTATATTGCACTTAGTGTATGCCTGTGTCTAAATGTCATGTCTTATAGGGAAAGGTATTTATGTCCTTATTGATACCAGTTTGGGCAATGTGATATGATTTATGCAGTGAAATATAAAGGAGAGATCAATGCTACTTATGAGTAGAAAATTTAAAAGCCATTAAGAGTTCCTCCCAGAACTTTTGGTCTTTTCCTTCAACCACAGAATAGCACAGCATGCTACCCACTAGGACTGTTCCTCCATCCTGGGCTCCCAAATGGAAAATATTCTGTTGGTGATAAAGCACAGCCACAGCTAACTGACAATGATGTACTATAAACAAGAAATGTATGCTGTTGCCAACCACTGAGATCTAGAGATTGTATATTACCTCTCCATAATATAGCAAAAGCATTATGGGTTTTGTTTTCTATCACCACCCCCCTTCATAATTCTTAAAAATAATCCTCCTGTCTTCTGACTCACTGTAGATTCATAGATAATTCTAAACTATTTCTGGCATATACCAACAAGATACATATTTTAGGAAATAGCCACCTCTGACATCACCTCCAAGAGCAGAAAAAGGGAAAAGAAGAAAACGTCATGAGAAAGACTGGTTACAGTCCCATCTCCATCTCCCAGTTTGGATAAAGTCAGCCATGATTTTCTTTTTCTTTTCTTTCTTGTCCTCTTCTTACTTTCTTTAATTTATCCTCTTCCTCTTTATCCTCCTCCTTCTACTCATCCTCCAATGCTTTTTTCTCGTTAATCTGATTATCTACCTCCAGGATGATAAATTAAATAAATTTAGAAGAAAATAAGAATACTTTCCAAAAAGTATATGATAAACCAAGTAAGCTAGGAAAGCAGAACCTTTTATGAAATCCAATCAGATTCTAGGAGTTCTGACCTTAATCATCTTTCTGTGATGTAGAAAGCCACTCCTTTGGTATCTTCCCCCCAATGAAACTCTATCTGGCTTCTTCAACTCACTCACCACCAGATGGCTCTCCAAATCAGCCCAGCTTATGATCCCTAAAATCATGTTTAATTTCAATGTATTATGAGGGATCATCTTTTCCTGGAAGAGATTAAATGATCATTCTCTAGGATACCAAATATTACTTAACTAAATCACTGTTGTCTCACTAAACCCTTGGCAACTGAAGACTTGCATGGACTTTGCTAGAGTTTATTTCAAAGTGTAGTCATAGAATGTGTACAAGAATTACTTTAACTCCTACCTTATAGAAAGCACTCAAAAAAAGCATTGTGTATAATTACTATTATTTCAAACCGTGTCGATACTTGAAAATTCTAATTTAGTATTTTCAGATGTTTTTCCCTCTACTTATATAATACCCAGAGCAGGGTGTAAACAAAACCAAAGATGGCCTAGGCTGGAGATAAAGACTTGAGGACCATTAGTGCTATGAGAGAGAGAGAGAGAGAGAGAGAGAGAGAGAGAGAGAGAGAAAGAGAGAGAGAGAGAGAGAGAGAGAGAACGAACGCACACTATAGGAGGAAATGGGGTTAAGAAAAGACTTTATTTTATTAACATGAATAAAGACTGAACATGCTTTTAGGCTAAGGAAAGGGATTCAAAAGAGAGGATGGTATGGCATAGTAGAAATAGAGAATAAACTGTGCTACAATTTTTCACTCATTGGACTGACAAAATTTTAATTACAAAATTCTAATTACACATTCTCTTGACAAGACTGTGAGAAACAACTTTCTCATTCATTGCTCATGCAAATATGAATTTGTAGAGCAGTATCTTTCTTATGAAAAGACCACAAAAGCTTTCATCAAGCATCTCCACTTCTAGAAAGTAATCTTGGAGACAGACCCACATATATGGATGTTTATTTGAGATTATTTATTTGTTTGTACCAAGACACAACTGCTATTATCATCAATAGGCAATGATTTAATTAATTTCTGATACATACAATTAAATGGAATGCAGAGTTAAGAAATATAATTAAGTTGATGACTAGCATGAAGAGACATCCATATTGACCTTTAAAATAGTGCATAGTCCCATATGTATTATATTTAATAATACATTGTGCTAATGTTTTATCTTATGTATAACACATTACTGATATATTGTACTAATATATTGTGCATAATAAACAGTAACCAGGCATGGTGGTGCACACTTGTAATCCCATCTGCTCAAAACACTGAGACAGGAGGATCACAAGCTCAAAGCCAGCCTCAGCAACTTACTGAGGCCCTAAGAAAGTCAGTGATAGCCTATCTCTAAATAAAATACAAAAAAAAAAGCACTGGGGATATGGCTCAGTGGTTAAGTGCCCCTGAGTTCAATCCCTGGTACAAAAAAAGTAATAAGAATACATATTCATTTTTACATAGACAAAGAACCCTGAAAAGATTAAAAAATAAGTAAAATAATGGTAAACTGTGTATGTGGGTGGTAGTAGGAAGGATCATGTGAAAATTGGGCTAGAAAGGAAAAGGGGTGGATGGGGAATTCCTACTGCATAACTTTTCATTCTCTTTTAAATTTGCGCATATTTTCTATTCAAAAAAAACTTGAAGCATGTACATCTAAAGAATGAATACAAGTGATGTGAGTGGAATTTTTTCAGTATGAAGAAAAATTTTTTGAGTGTGGGATTACATGTAAAAAAAATTAATGGAGAGAGTACTGAGCCTTTTGAAAAGTAGCATGGATGCTATATTTATTAAAGTTAGATTTTAATTTGCAATTAAGATAATAGTAAATGTAGTTACTAACTAGATTATTAATTGACATACTTGGACGTAGGCTACAGTGGGAAAATTGAGATATGGTGATCATGTATACTACTTTACCATTATGTATTCTTTTTCCTAACATGCATTGGCCATTTCAAGAAGGAAACACATATCTGTTAACAATGCGGAAAAGAAATTTGGCGACTGAAAGTCAAGTGTGGGACAGAAATTTTATTTTATTTGTAAAAGCGTATGATTATATTTATATATACACTGTGTATCTGACCCTTCAAAAAAAATTTAAGGATGGGAGCAAAATTACAAGAGAACAAATGTGAACACATCAACCAAATACCTTTTTAAAATAGTTACATGCCAGCCAGACAGACTGATGCATGGATATTTAATGATTCTTTCTATGGAGTATTTTTCAATCATATGTTGGTTCCATCCAGTGACTGTATTCATTTTCACTAACTGGATTTCAATCAAATGAACACTGAATAGGATTTATGCTTGGATATGATATTTGAATTTCTAAATAATATAACACAGAGGTTATTTTATGAATATTTTTAAATCAATGTTTATGGATAATTCTGGGGGGTTGTTAGATTGTCTCAAAATGGAACAGAAGATGTTGAAAAATAAGACACTGAGGACACAAATTGTTAATAGTTAAAGGAATGTCTGCTGAACAGTCAAAAGCATCTTTGCTGGTTGAGAGGAAATTTGCATCTTCATAATAAGTGTTATATGAAAAGCAGAGCCCTTTCACATGCTAGCTCAGCTATTGAAGTTATTCTTATCTTCTATCTGGAATACTGCCTGGTAAGAATAGGAAATTCTTCATTCCTTTTACCAATTATATCTGCCATGTGCAGGCAATGCAGAGCATTGGCGAACATTCAGAAAGCCTGAGGATTGAATTCACTGGTGGAGGACAGTCAGCATTGTTCAGCAATGCATGAAGCTTTGCTGGCTTTAATAATACATGAGGACTGGTTTGGGCTATTTTTCAGCCACTTGTGCTAACTGCATGTCTGCTGCCATGAGCCATGAAGGTTTCCCAACCAGGATCGGTTTAGAAGGGGAAGTTACAAAATAATTCTTGGGGAATTTTTTATTTATTAAATCTGTTTTGTAATTAAAAATATTCAAGAAATATTATAATTTTGGCCAATTGTTTATTTTAATTATGTAGATGACATGTTCTTATGGTGATAAAATGGTAAAATGATATAAAATTTGTGATGCTATACCTTCAAAATTTCCTCAATATTGAAATTCTTTTGATATACGGAAAAAGTATTTTATGAATCAAAGCATGTATCTTTAGATTTCATTAAAATTCTTGCATTTATTATATTTAATTGTATTTTTTAGTGTGTTTGTTTTAGTTTTCCTGTCTGAATTTACTAAATATACAGATTAATGCGCAAAATTTTAATTTCTTATTATTTAAGGCTAAACAATGTGTATATTTAGGAAAAAACACTACAGACATGATATGGAAATCATTACAGATTCATAAGCACACAGACACATTGTATATGCACACCAGTAGATCAAGTGGTTTCCTAGTGATAACACTGCTTCTAGTTTTAGTAGTCTTTAACCTTAAGTCCCTATCCAATGCTCTGGAGTAAGAATTGAATTTTTTCTTGACTCCATACCCATTTGAAGGAGACAGTACAGATATCTGAGAGTACTGTGGCCCCTTTATAAACCAGAGACTGTGTCCAGCCAAAGAATATTAAATTAAAAAGAAAAAAAAACAGAAAATATGGCCAAACGCAACTTTAAACAGATCAATCGTGTTCACCAATTTTCTATGATGTTTAAAGTACTTCTGTTTTACATGAATTCTTAAGAATCACCTTGTGAAGAAACTGCAATTTGTGCCATAAGGATGTCATAAAAATGTCAACTCCTCTACCACACACACCCCATGTGCATCTGGAGTCATATGTGACATTTGGAATTGAGATCTCACATAAAGGTGTTCAGCTCTGTTCTCTTTCTCTGCTCTCCAAACAAGCAGATGTGTTTCTGTGTTAATTCGGTCTTTGGCCTTGACCTATCTCATTCCTGGTCCCGTCCTTGAAATCCTACCTTTCTCTGTCTTCTCCACATCTCCCAGCCTTACTTCCCTAATGGCCCCACTGCCCCCAAAATGTGAGAGACAAGCGAACTGAGAATCATGATGAGAGGTGATGGATAAAGGTGGTGGTTTAGAGATGAAAGGGAAGAGGCCGGGTACCATGGGCTCATGCCTTTGATCCCAGTGGTTCTGGAGATGGAGGCAGGAGGACCATGATTTCAAAGTCAGCAAATTGAGGCATTAAGCAACTTAGTGAGACCCTGTCTCTAAAAAAAATTCAAAATAGTGCTGGGGATGTGGCTCAGTAGCTGAGTGCCCCTGAGTTCAATCACCAGTACCAAAAATAAATAAATAAAAAATTTTAAAAACAGAGTGAAACTTAGTTCTGAATGAATCTTACATCTAAAATTGTGCTACCCTAGAAGTGTTTTCTCCTAAAGCTTTTTGAAATAAAACCATTGAAATTCCTCATTTCTCTGTGATTTTTTAGCAGTATAAGTTTTCCAGAGAGGTATACAAAATGTCTTTTAAGATTCATATAGATTAAATACTAACATCAACTTTAAAAATGACTGTTATAGTGAAATTGATGAATTAGTAACCCAGCAACAAACAATCTCTAGGCACAGAGAATAAGATTTCTCTTCCTTACCATAGCTAATTCAGGTTGTTTTTATTAAGTTTCCTTCCAAGTAAATGCTGGCTCAGACAAGGCAACATTCTCCTTGGCTTATGTAGGTCAAAAATTGACTTAATCACTCTATAAAGATATCATTATAAATTGAATTACTTCTCAATTCTATAGTGAGTCGTGTGAGCTTACTAGGGGGTAGGGAGAGGGGGACCGTGCATGAAACAGTAATTTAATTTCTTTTCCCGTAACTGAAGTTCTAGTTTGACTTCATGGTAATCATCTTACAATAACATTTTTTTCCCTCTATTGATGTTCCTTGAAACTGAAATATTACTTTTTTAAAATATGATGGAGCATCAATTTTTTTCCTTAAGAAAATATATTAAAATGCTTATATTTGTGTATGGGTGTATTTTAGTTAGTTTATGCACCAATTCTTAAGGTGAAATGTATATTTTACTATATTAAATAGTATTTTATTTTAAAATATGACACTTAAAGTTCTATAGATCAATCCAAACACTTGAAAACCATTTCTTAGACTCCATTAAATACAATGTTGGTTTGTTTGCTGATAGGTCCTTTTTGTTATTTGTTATCTTTCATGGGATTTTCAAATGTCTCCTAGAATTTCACACATCAGTAATCTGAAATGAGATTTTGATGTTTGAAGCTCAAGTCCACTGCTAGGTATTAAATATTCTATGTGAAGGTCAGGTTAGGATTGATTCATAGTGCCTCATACAAACAGCAGCTTCATTCTGTTTAAATCGGGGCTTTTTTTTTTTTCCTTTTTCTTTTTCTCATTTTATACATGATGAACAATTTAACTTAGAAGATCTGCTTTTTGCATTATTGAAGAAAAGCACATCATAATTTTTCTAAGGATAACTTTGAAAGGCTTGAATCAAAATCCTGCATGGTATATTTTTTTTCCTATGTATTATTTATGCTTAAGGTTGTTTATCCCAAAAGTTTGAACACCAGATTTTCTCTGTAAGTTCTCAATCTTTTGTTTGTTTATTTTTCTTCAATACAATGCCAAATCTTTGCTTTGGAATATATTATTATATTGTGATGATTGTAATTTAAAGTCTATGTGAAAAAATATTTCCTGTTTAGAAAAAAGAAATTATCATTAGAATTTGTTTGGTTTCTTTTCTCTTCTTGGGTCAGTTAACAATAACAACTCAAATCTGTAGAACAGGGGAGATATATAGTGTAAAGAATTATAGCATCAGAGTTTTAACTTGCCACTTAATAAGAATGACCTGAGGAAAATCACCAAGATTTTCAGAACTTCTTTTTCTCATCTTGGAAAATTAAATGGATCATGTCACTACTCCACAGGTTAGGGAGAATAAAAATTAAGTAATTACTTAAATGCAAGTGCCTTTGAACAATGTGAACTAAAATAAATATATGAAGCATTCTAATTTTAAAATTAAGGTGAAATTTATAAAACAAATTCTATACACAGATTAATATCTAAGTACAGATTAATATCTGGGGTTTTTCATAGTTTATAAAATGTTGGTAGGAATTCAGTTTATATGAGCTAAATTCACATAAAATGTTAAATCATGTATTTTTCATAAATTAAAGCCTACCCCCATATTTGTGTGATATAAACAGATTACTTTATCTTTCTGGGCCTCTGTAGTTTGTATAAAATTTCACCATAGAATGGGTAAACATTGCTATGAGATCTCTCTGGAATTGAGTTGGACCTTCCAGTTGACTCTGTCAACTACTAACTCTAAAACTGTTCTCTCTGGTGGACAACAGTGGAGATCTTGTTGAGTTGAATGTTCTAATTAAACTGAGTATGTGAAGTGGGGAGGGTGGTGAAGGATTAAATGAGAAGAATTTTGGAAGGAGCTGAATTTGGCAACCAGATATTTGAAAGCAAATAACTTCAGAGAGTACTGCAAAGTGAGACAAGTAATTTATTGATGTAATCATCCAAAAGAGAACTTTTTTCTTTCATTAATTGAATAGACTATCTCATTAAATTTGAAAAACAAATTGTGAAGAGTGTTTTAAATTATTCCCATTTTATAAATAAAGATGAAAAATGAGGTCCTGAGATAATGACTTAACTTCCTAATATTACTGAGACATTTTACAAATCCAAAAAAACAAAATCTAAAATTAATTTGTTATGTATATTCCTGACCCTGGCCCCACATTAGCATAGCTTATGTCTTGTGTTGATGGCCATCCTGATTGCCCTGAAGAATCCAAGACACACAGTGGACATATAACACAAATTGGGAAATTAAAAAAGTATGTAGACTTTTAAAAAATGCTTTGAATAGGAAAACATGCATCTCAAATGTGCTTTGGAAACACTACCATAATCTATCACAGGGAGACCATAAACTTTTAGATATTCTCACTTCACCTTAATTCCAAAATAAATACATGATGTCATATTCTAGTAAGTATTGGAAGGGTGATCTTAAAATCCCACAATGTCAGAATATAGTATCATGAAATCACAAAGTTTCTGCACTGAGCCCAAAACAGCTTGTATAATTTTTGCTTTCTTTTACATCATTTCTCTTATTGTACAGGCTTTCAAACCTTATATAAATTTTAGTTTCTCCCAGCTCAGTAGACATGTTTTTTCCTACAGTGGAATGAACTAATAGCTGCAACTTTCTAGCCTGAGGCTAGAATCACACAGAAGCCCAAGATGCCCTTCAGCCTCACTTCTGGGTGGGGGGGGGACTAAAAGAGAGAGAGAGAGAGAGAGAGAGAGAGAGAGAGAGAGAGAGGAGAAAAAGAAAAGATGTTCAAAATAATCATGTACTCAGTCATGGAAATCTGGTAGATTGCAGACATGTAGATACCAGTTCTCAAATTATTGCCCCCATTAACAAGATATGCAGTCCTAATGATTAACTATCCTTCTAGACATCAATATCTTTTCTGTTTGTTTTATTAGATTATAATAAAACATAGGCCAGTATTTTACTCTGTTGATACATGCCTGGTATATGGTAAATGTTCAATAAATAGTAAAAGTATTGTTACCCTACACTGTATACCTTGCAATGGAAGTCAGGTGATTTATAATTAATAAGAATTACCAATATGCTATCCAGTACTCAAGAAGGTTTTACACAGAATTATATAAACATGTGCATGGAAGGAGACCAAAGACCAAGGAAGAGTTTATTTGTCATTGTTCATTAGGTTGTTGAACCTCTCAGGGACCAAAGTATAGTGGCTGCTGCTTATGTGTTTAGAGTGTGCTAAGTTCTAACTAGTATTAAGCAAAACGTGTAGTATGGTACTGCACACAACAGAGATAAAGAAACAATCACATAAATGATTGTGGAATTATAAGTTAACATAGGCAATAAGGGGGTAAAATGAAGAAGAAATTAGTGCCTGTTCCTACAGTTATGGAATGTGACCATGCAAGGAATGTTCTTTCAGACTCGTAAAATTCTGTCTCTCCCAAATTTCCCAGAATAATTAGCCCCAATTCCAGTACCTTCTTCAAATAGGATGTAACCTGTAGACTGATAATGAGCAAAAGAGGGAATTTTAAAAGAAAGGTGTTTAAACTACAACAAATGAGATTTAATTATTACAAATATTGTTAATCACCACTTTCCTGTAAAAATAAAATAGAATAGAACCAGCCATAATCATAGTATATATTGGACCAGGTTTTGCAAAAGAAAAAGATACGTCTAGGTGACTGCTATAGGTTCATGGCAGTTCTAAACACAAGATGAAAATAACACCACCTTCTTCCAAAATATTTAACCTTCTAATAAATTAACTATGTGCCACACATTAGAGAAATTATTTTGGCTAATGATGTACTAATACATTATCAAATGTGTTTATGTCTATCCTACACACTTAAAAGAAACATTACTCTTCATTTATATATAGTATATATTTTTTAAATATTTATATATATATTTTCCAACAACCTTCTCAAATGCACATTATTCTGTTAGTTTCCTCCTTCAATGAAATTTCTCAGATTTTTAAAATAGAAACTCAAACTAATATGCAATAAGTCATACTTATTATGAATCTTTGGCTACTTAAAGATCAAGAGAATGATATGTAATTCACTTAACCAACTTCTAGCAAAACCCATGCTAACTGCAAACTCATTCATTTTGAGGAACAGAATACAATTGTTTCCTTTTTATTTTAATTTCTTCCTTACAGATGATTATAAAACCGATACCAGATACTGCATTTATTTTATTATACTGATATGTTTTGATCAAAACATTATTCCTTAAAAATTTTATTTTGAGGCAATAGAAAACCAGGATAATTTTTACTGAAAATTGGTTTTATTTTAAAAATGTAAAAATGACCAAATTACTTGTATTTTATTGGGCAATAGAAGTTCAAAGATCATATCTGTTACTAAGTATATTATATTTTTAGGGTCACCACAACATCATACCACAGATTGGGTAGTCAAGCAAAATAAATTTATTTTCTGACAGATCTGGAGATTAGAAGTTTGAGATCAAGATTTCAACAGGACTGGTTTCTTCTGAAGCTTTTCTTCCTGGCATTGACATAAATGGCCAGTCATCTTCTTCCCTTTGTCTTCACTTTGTATGTGTCTGTGTCCTAATCTCCTTTTCTTATAATGACACCAGTCATATTGGATTAGGGCCTACTCTAATGATCTCCTTCTAACTTAATTACCTCTTTAAGCACTTTTTCTGCAAGTCCAGACATATTCTGAAGTACTGGATATTAGGACTTCAGCATATGAAAAATTCAGAGAGGACTGTTTGGTCCACAACCATATGGATTTGGACAAAGCAACTTCACAAGTATTATAAAACAAAAAGAAAAATTAAAGGTTGATGAGTCCACAATACTATCAGCCTATGTGAAAGAAATGCACCTGTATTATTTCCAACTAAAAGGTAGGTATTTATAGATTTGCAAAATTAGAAAACTAAGAGCAAAATTTTCTCTATAAGAACAATATAATAAATTGATAAAGGGATTAAAAGAACCACCATAAACCAGTTCAATTCTTCTAATTCCAAAAGCATTGGATGCATATTTGAGTAGATTACTCAAAGGCTCTGAAGAACCTCCACAAAAGTTTATCTTCTCTTGTTCTGATCTTTTGTTGCTATACGTTGCAGTATTGTTATTCAGTTATTGGAATAGAGAGATAAATAAATTAGAACACCCTCAACCACTTGTTGGTGTGTGCTAGGGGTGCCTATGCATCTATACTTACAGGTTCTCGAGACCTTGATAGGCATCTGCATCTGAGATATATTTTTATCAAAGAATACACTCAGCAACCATTCTATTAGATCATAAGTGATAGTTCTGGTTTTGTACATTGTTATGATCCTCACTCTCCTATTTTCAAGTAAACTGGCTAATGCACCCTAAGTATTACTACAGGCCACATGGTCTGTCTTCAGATTTTATCCCCTTACATGAAACAGTGTCAGGTCTCAAGAGGAGCTCTGTTAAATATGTTGATTGATTGAACAGCAGATACTCAAAGAATCTGGTTGCTGTGGCTGCAAAAGCCCTGGCTGTGTGTACTCACCTGACAGAATTGCCTTTCAGCAACCTCCTATAAACTCTGTCATCTTTCAGGTTGGGGCTTGCATACTTGGTTAATGGATAGCAAATTTACTCTATTGTATCCACTAGTTTAATGCTTTTACTTCCCAGAGTAGAAGAGATGCTTCCATGACCCTTGAAACAACACATTCAAAGTCAAACCAATTTCTTTTAAAAATTGCCTTATTTCATTATTTCCCTATTTCCTTTCTTTGCGTTGACATCACATGGATTACATTTGTCCCATTGTCTTTGTTCCTACTTCCAATTCACTGAAAAATTCTAATGATTCTGTCACTTCCTCATCTCCTATTTCTCTTTCTTCCTCTTTTTCATGCTACATGCTGGTTAGAAATCTGTTCTTTATTCATGTACTTAATCTTCTGATAGCACCACCTTCACTCCTTTTCTGCTTCCATTCTTCCTCACTGCCATAAAAGACATTTTGTCAAGTCTGTTTCTAATCAAGAAATCTCTACACATATGTCATGTCAAAAATAGTCATAATGCTAATAATTTATAGTATCAATAATAAAAAAAATTCTGTTACCTCTTTTCATCTTAATAAAATGTACCCTCTTTTCTCAGTTGAATAAGACATTCTTATTGAAGTTCTTCTGTAAATGCATTTTCAGATAATATTAAGTTAGCTTAACACTAACTTTCTTAATATAGTTTACATTTTGGTTTGCTTGAATCAGCTGTATTCCCCAAAGACCCTTGAAATGAACACCTAATATTTTTATGGCCTGAAGTTCCCTCTCTTACCCTCATCTCCCTGTCTTCCCCAAACTTCAAAGCATGCCATGAATACTCACTCTTCCTTGAGGTTGTTCTTAAAGTAAGGGCTATAAATAATCTCATTTTCCCATAAGCCAATGCTTTATGCATTACATGAAGTATCATATCTTGCATTATCATTTGCCAACTTGCATTATTCACTCTATGAGACAGTAAATCTACAGAAGACAAAATCTATGTCTCTTCTTCACCTTTATTTCTCTACTTAAGCCTGTTGTTAGTAGAATACCTGTGAAGTCTCAACCAAGTTACTGCACACTATTCTAGGAGAGAGTAGTCATTATTAGGCAGTCATGTAATTTTTTTCTCCAAATCATTGGATTTTGGATACAATGGTAAAGTCCTCTAATTCTTTCTCAGCATTATCCTTATATCAGGAAAATCACATAAAACTTGCAGGAACTTGGAAAACAAATACCTTGGTTTTCAGAATTTTGACAATATGACATGTGGTTTTATAATTCTGCTTTACTTGATCAAAATGCTTTCTTCCTCAGATCCTTACTTACAATTTGGCAGATAAAACCTTTTACACTTTTTCTCTCTTTTCTCTTAAACCCTCTATCTTTCCTCCTCCTTCTCTCTCATTCTTCTTTTCTCTCTCTTTGCTAGAAGACTGTAAAAAAAAGGTCTGAAGAGAGCCAAGAGTCAATTAAAATAAATTAAAAGAAGAGAGACTATATATAAAGAATTTTAATTAATTATAATGTCTTTGTCTGGAAATGAATTCTTTAATTGTGACTCTTTATGCAGCAAATTCACATTTATTCAACCTCAATGATGGATTATGCAAGAGTTCATTTATATGTAAGTAAGAATACAATTGTTAATGGATTAAATATTCAAAAGTTTTTACAGAAAGGTATTCTTACCACTTATAAAGTATTTTAAGAGCTTCAAAAGGGCTTCAAAAGGGATGTGCCTTCTGTTACAGTCACATAATGATTTATCTTCCTGATTATGGAGAGTTATATCAGAACTTCAAATGCTCTATTAAGTATCTCTTGAGGACATCACATACAAATCTATCTTTAAAAGCAACAAAGCAAAGCAGAAGATTATTTGTGTCAATGGTGTCTTTCAAGGAAATGTAATATTAAATGCCAATCCGACACCATGTCTACTAACATTGAGAATGATGACCCTTACAAGCATCTCTGTGGCAATTCCTTCATTCTGTCTGTGGACAAGGCAACCCTACAGTTAGAACTGAGGTGAAAGAAAAGCTGTTAACTGCCTTCCTTCCCCTGCTATTAGAACTATAATAAAAAACAAGGGAAAAGTTGTATGTGTCAGTTAAACTCATTTAAAGTTCTGCTTTTTAGCCTACATTCATTATTTTTTTTTCAGATTGTTTCCAGATTAGTCAGGCAAGAAATACTCTTGATCCCATCATTACTGCTCTAAAATGATGGCTGATAAACCCTAGATCAGACCAATGCCTATTTTCTGTAATTACCCCAACCTTTCCAAGATTTCCACAGTGGTTATCAGATAGGGGACAGTAAAACATCACGTCCCTGCATGCCCCACTTTCTGTTACCAAAAGCTTAGCCAAGATAAGGAAACAATGACAATAAACATGGGCCAGAGGTCCTGAAGGCCCAGATACAAATTATCTTGAAGGATACTGGTTTTCTCTTATGCACACTGGGGACTATGGCAGGTTAATTTTACTTAGTAATAGTGATACTTATTCATTTTAAAAGGTGGGACTGGACCAAGCTATTTCCTTCAGATAGGTCTGACAATTATATATATCAGTGTAGAGAAAGGGTAGGTAGCTGTTTGCCTATTTTATAGGGAAAGAAATTAGAAGCCCAGGGGAATATAAAAGATGAAAATATCTGTGGTAGAGAAGCTTTCAGAAAACCTTAGGTAAATTAACATTGTGTGCCTTAATATGTTAATAAGCAAAGAAGTGATATCTAATTCATTAAATATTTGCATAATTGTATTTCATGGGATAAGTGGAACTACTAATCATGTTTTATCCACAATTGATTGAGGTACTATAATTTAAAATGACTTTTAGGGTAAGGAAATCAGCAGAAATAGGAGTCTTAATCTAAACGTGTTTGTGCCTAAATGAAGTATTGTAAAAGGTGAGCAAAAATAAAAAATAAAATTAAAGAAAATCAATAAGTGATATAAAACGATGAATCTACAGTAACAGTTTTAAACGCCTACTATAAATGAAATACATTTTGTACAACGTCACTTCGTCCATACTACAGTATAAAATAGCAAGGTTGATCTCTTTTGACATGGATTACAGTCATAAAATAAAAAATTAGGAGAAATAGAGAACAAAATATTTTGTTGGAAAAATATGTAAAATGACTAAAAAATGATTTCAAAATATTTTTTCATATTTTATGTAAATTGAGTTCTTATTTGTTGATAATGATTATTTTAATTATTGTATTCCACCAAGAAATTAAAATATAGTTTTAGTCATTTAAGCGGTAGAAAGATGAGTTTTAAATGATACTTTTATTGAAGGAGCTTGGACAAAGCTTCTTGGCAAAGATCCAAAGAAAATGAAATTGTATGCCTGAGATCTTTATTTCTACTTTTTGTTTTATATAAGTCACACCTTCTTGGTTTTTAATGGCACAAGAGACATAGTTTTCTTCTACACTTATTGGTTCTTTTGAAACTATCGCACCTATAAACTATAAATAATTAATGGGAAATTATTTTAACAGTACCTACCATTTAAAAAAACAAGATAATTATTTGTTAATTGAGTGTAATAGTAAACTTTGTATTGCAGCTATTGAAAAGATACCAAAATATAATTCAACTGCCTATTTAAAAAATTCCACTAGAGGGCAACATGTACCAAGACTTTTGTCCCTTTGCACTTTGAGAGAGGAAAAAAATTCATTTTATTCCTTTTCATGAGTAAATGTCATTGGTTTAATATTTAGCATCATTCAGTCTTGTTATCTTTCTGATGCACATGTGGTTTTGAGTGAATAACATCTCACTTATAAAAGATAGCATGAGGGGTGTTACTCTGATTTTATTTAGTTATATAGTCAATCGTTGTTTTTCAGTTACCATAATTATCAGAAGACAAAAAAAAGTAAAAAGGGCCTTATTTTATATATAACAAATTCATGTGGAGAGATAGTCAATGCTGTATGTGTTTCAAATTATAAATATGTATGAATAGTTCTAGGTGAAAAAAATAAACAGAAATCATATGAGATGTTGATAGTAAATTTGAAATTCAATTTAGGAGAAATAAAAATCATTTGCTCATTATATTCTCAGAAACCATTTAACAGAGAGTTAGGAAGACTGGTTGAATGGTGTGCATCATATTAACACCGCTTAATCCTCTCAGAAAAATGGAATGTGCATAAAACTAGCAATATCACCCTGTTTTTGAAGTCTTCCCAAACAGCACTCTGTCTCCGGCCTGTCCTCTCCTATCTTCTACTTCTCCATCTACACATTAATATTTTACTTTATAAAAATCACCTAAAAATGAGTGATTGCCACTAACACATTAATAGTAGAAAAGGCACACATGTTTCAGTCTCCTTATGTTTCCAAATTAAGTTTTCTGTAGGAGCAAAGCAACATTGAAAAGGAAGAATGATAAACACAACCAGCTTTGGGAAATGATTATATAGGTTTTAGTGGAATTATATTTAGAAATAACAATAAGAACAAAACATACACACAATAGTGTGCTTTAATTAGGACAGATAATTAGGACTAAGCACAATTGTCTCCTATCACAATAACATGGTCAATTTTTGTTTAGCTAGTAGTACTATACTTAAAGTCAATTTTATATTCATAAAAATAAGTGCTAAAATTTTCAAAAAAAATTAAACAAAAATTTGTTTTTACCATTTTTAAATCTCAACACATATTATAAACATAGGCAGAATCTATCTGGACTAGATTTAAGTGATTTTCCTGCATCATTTTTTAACCCTCCTATTCCCTTATACAATAAGAAATAAATGGGAATAATTAATTCCCATTTCATAAATGACTAAACTCAGATATTCATGTTGGTAAATGAGATAATTGTAAGAATATCTGTAAGTGTAGACTGAAATGCATATACAGACAGTAATAAAAAAGCATTAATTCCCAAGCATACTTCTAAAATTAAGAAAACAAGATTATGAAAAACTTTTAAAAATCATTCATCTTAACCTCACATAACAAATTTAGATAATGTCAATTGGCAGAAATAGATGGTAGAAATCAGCACACTGGCACATACACATTCCTCTCTGTTTCCATTGTTATTAATTTAGTATTATTTTATTAATGTGAAGTTTATAAGTTTCCAGTTAATTTTGTAACCATTTGCATTGTTGCCTATCCTTACATCTGTATTTAAAAACATCACACCTATTTATAGTCAGGATTTATTGGTTAAATTTTTATCTTGATTTTTTTTTTCACTTTCTAGGTATCTCCAACATCTCAATGATCAATTCTAATCTCAAAGTGAAAACCACTCACTAATAAAGTTCTAAATGAAACTACATTAAAATAAAATATAAAAACTTAAAAAAATGGATCATATATTTCCTAGCATTCTTATGTACTCTCATCTATTGTCTTATACTTCACAGACAAATGTCAGCTGAGTGTTGTGGCACACACTTGTAATCCAGTGGCTCAGGAGGCTGAGGCAGGAGGATTGCAAGTTCAAAGCCAGCCTCAATAACTTAGGGAGGCCCCAAGCAACCAAGTGAGACCCTGTCTCAAAATTAAATAAATAGAAACAGATTGGGGATGTGGCTCAGTGACTAAGAACCCCTGTGTCCAATCCCTGGTACAAAAAGAAAAAAAAAGGACAAATATCAGGGTATACCTTGAATAATTGTTTTCTTGTTCCTTTGTCTTCAAGTGACTATGTTACTTTAGAGAACTCAGACAGGTAAAAAGTAAAAATTGCCCTCTTGAATGTGGTCTGTTTTTTTCTACCTAGATTACTATATAATTATATATTTATGAAATTTATTTGTTGAACATATACTTACACGGACCATGTCATAGTAGCTAGACATTCAACCATGTTTAAAAACAATCTGATTTCTTGGAATTTGCATTCTAATTGGAGAGAGGAGTGGTAAGCAAATTTTCTAGGGTATTTCACCACATATCTCATTGCTACCACATTAACATGTGTTCATATATATTCTCTGCATCCTAATCTTACACCAAATGCAGTTCAGTAATAAAAGATTTTTAAATAATATGGAACAATGTAAAAACAAACAAAAAAAGACTTCACATAATGGTCACACCCCACTTGACTGAAAAAAAAAATTGCCATAAAATGTGCAATGATTATGCAGACAATAATAAAAAAAACATTAATTCGCAAACATAATTCTAAAAGAAGTATGAAAACAAGATTAAGAAAACAAGATTATGAAAATAAGATGATTATGGGCATGTCAGATAGCGACTAGTGCTTTAGGGGAAATAATGAAAGTCAAACAAGGTTCAGGAACCTTGCATCACCTGTGACCATGCTAATTTAAGTAGGTTCACTGGGGAAGTATGGTCTCTTGAATGAACCAGCTTTGAGGTTTTCTGGGGTTCCTAGGCAAACACTCTCAAGAGAAAGAATTTTACACCCAATTGCCCTGCAGTAATTATTTCTTTTCAATTTGTGGATTCAAAAACAGATAATCTTTTTTTTTCCTGATCTAGCTTTGAGTCATTATATTATCTCTTGTTTTTTATGAAAAACCAATCCTGTGAAATCTTTGTGAAAAACCAATCCTGTGAATGCCAAAACTTCCTTGTGTATATTTTCCTTATGGTCTGTACAGTTGTCTCTGTCCTTTTTCATTTGTTTTATGTGACTTCATCACACCTCAGTATCCTGAATCTATTAAGTTGTACTTCCTTTTTACAATAAATTTTCTACATTTTTTCCTCTGAAATCTATTAATTTTTTCACTCTTCTGTCATCTATTTTGTCCCTTTCTTCCTTTTTGAGAACATTTTACCTTTTATGATAAAGACTTTTTTCTTTTCTTTTGAACAAACTCATACAATTTTTGTCCTTAGACTAAGGAGAATTACCTAAGGAACCTAATATAGGCTACGGTTCATGGCATAGCCTTTAAGTGACTTTCTTGGATTTTTGTTCTTTAGTTTTGCATTTTTCCAGATTTTTTTTGATAGGTCTCAGGTTGACTTCTTTAGGGGTAAAACTCACATTTCAATGTGGCTATTTGCTTATAATGAGGGATCCGGCATGGAGGGCAACAAGTGTGGGGATGGACACATAGGAATAGTCGCAAGTCCATTGTCCATAGTTCTAGAAAAGTGTTTTTAGGGATTTATAATGAGAAGACTTCTTCTTCCATACATTTTAGAGCAAACAGCCTAAGAAATCAAGTGAAAGCAAAACTCAGAATTTTGTGATATCTACTATGAGCTTCAAACTTAACTTTGATAGGAAATTCAGAATTGTTCTGATTATTTTATTCATCTTTTAAATTAGTGAAGAAAAAAATTATTTTCAACAAACCTTTGAATTTTGTTTAAATAATAATGAGCATCTGGCTAATCAAAACAGCACCCATTTAAATTTCAAGGTGATTCTTTCAGAAATCATGTGATTTATTTATAAATAAATAAATGATTTATTTAGAGCCAGATGCTCTAGCCCAGTATCTAAAAGCATAAGTGCTTTAAAAATGTTTGTTAAATGGCTCACCATTTTCTATTTTAACTAATTAGTACCTATTATTGTTTTCTTGTTTTAGATATATACAACATAAAAATCAATTACATATCATAATTTCTAAAGGAAATCACAAATTAGTGTCTTTGAGCTTACAAAGTTCTAAATTAAAATCATGTTTGATGATTTACAGACATACATTTTTAAAAATTTAAACAATAATAGTATAAACAGCTATTAAAACCAAGACTATGTTTTAAAAATTAAGATTATATCTTCCATTGTATATCTATTATAATTGCCCTTTGATCCTAAGCATTCAGATTTTAGTTATTTATTGAAGGTCTTGATTAAAAAATATCTGACACATCCTACATTCCTAAATCTTTATATTTGCTTCCTACAAATTATTTGTATTTTACCTTCCTTTTATAGTTTAAAAATGTAAAATTAGATTTTATTCAATTAATGAAAGTAATGTTTACTTGTGCTCTCGACTTTTGAATAGAAATAATTAGATAAGAAAATATTATATACTAGATTTGAGCATTTTAATATAATGTTGAACATTTGGTCATGTGACAACAAGAAATAAGTTTTAAAAAATATTTGTATTAATTTCACAAATATACATGTTCATTCCAGTACAATTAAAGAATTTGTAACTTATCTCAGTTTAGGCAAGTTAATCTATTATTTAAGATATATGATTTAGCACATATTTCTGAATATTAAATATTTAAAAGTTTTTTTAAATATTTAAAATTTTATCAGGTCTAAATTTAGACATTTATTAGTATAGTTTTAAATCTTCTTTGGCTTTGATTTAATATATTTTTATAGTATTATCACAGTAAATGCATTCTATGTATGTGTGTGTATTTCTGGATGTGTATATGTTTATATATTTTATATATACACATAGCTGATAAATTTGCTGAGTTGTGGGAAAATAATCCATAAACAATTTACATAATTTGAAATATAGCTCTAATTTGCACTCCACTGCCTGTTTGCTGGTGCAAATATATATTCAACATAGGGTTTTTGAATCACTAGTCTTCTTGACATGCAGGGTATCTAGTTTATCCTATCTTTAGCAAAAACCTCAAATATGATGACTGCCAAAGAATAACCAATGGCTTGAGTGTTTATGCTAGAGTTCAATAGCACTACATTCAGACTGGAGCCATAGGTGTTGGCAAATTTCTTACAACAAGGATCCATTCACTAAACAGCCATTTTCAAGCTGCAAACAAGAGTCAAAACATGGGGATGTGGTGTTCTCAATGGTCCACTCAGAGGTCAGATCACTATTCTTCCTTTCTTCTTCCATACAGGAGGCTAGTTGATTTTGTTTTTAGGCTTATAAAACATAAAATATAAGATTGAGTCATTTTATAATATAGCTCTTATATTCTTCCCCTGTCCTACCATCTAACTCCTATAAAAGATATTATAAGAACTTCAAGTGATTTTTAGTCTAAGAATGAACAAAATAAATGTAGGTGTGGCACAACTTGTACTAGAAAAAACAAAATAAGCAGTTTAATCATGTTTTTGTTATCTCAACTATGCCCTTTAAAGTTTTTATATAATGTCAAAGACTCTAGCAATTCATTAGTATAACAACTCTATTACTGACAAGTGATTCATTGCAGATAGAGCTATGAAATATTTCATAGAGTTCTATTTCTGCTCTCCCATTTGCAAGCACCTGCAAATTGTACAGAAGTTCCCTGGAGCTGACTTCTATCTTAGCATTTTACTGTCAACAGCTTAGCTAAGCTCCAGGGAGCCTCCTGGTCAACTTCCACGTGGACATGGCAATCCCCAGCCTGTGCTGGCCTGTGATTTCCTCTGACACAGTCACGCGGGAGCCTTACTACTGGGACAGCTCCATGCAGCTTCTCTGTAGGGTGGCAGAATTGGCCAGATTAGTGGGTGGAGCCCTGATCCCGGGGCTATTTAACAATAAGCATACTTTGTCATTACAGTACTCTCACTTAAAGCATTCTGAGGGCCTCATGAAAGGCAGCTTTGGACGCTAAGGTGATTTTCAACGCATAAATAAGCACTGTGTTTTCGGATGTGCATACCTGGAGTCTGTGGGCTGTGTAGACAAGGTAGGGGTCATTCGGGTTTAGATCTGGTAATTTCTTTGAAGCAATTATCACATAGACAGGCAAGATCACTTCCCACCTGCACATGCCTCCTGACTCCTTTATATCACTTTTGAAAGAAGCCAGTCATGTGGAAACACAAGCTAAAGGTGCTCATGGGAGGAGGTTCTGAGAGGCCAGCTGTGGCTCATGGTCAGGAAAGCTTTGTAAACAGCTTTAACTCTCAGACCATGTGCTCTCGTGAACCTGCAGCTATGGACTGAACAACTGAAAGTCAGTATTCAAAACACATCTGTTGAAGTGCTGACCCATGACACTGCGTGGATGAGCCTCAAAAACCGCATTAAGTGCAAGAAGCCACCACAGAAGGTCACATTTCGTAGGAAACATGCAGAACAGGTAAATCCACAGAGAGAGAAAGCAGTTGCTGGCTGCCTGGGGAGGGGGTGGCTCAGGAGCAATGACTAGTGGCCCGGGGCTTCCTTTGGGGTGATGGAAAAGTTTCAGAGCCAGATGAAGGTAGCAGCTGCCCCGTGTTGTGACGGAGTGAAGTGCCCTGAATGAAACACTCTCAGATGGCTGGCTTCACGCTGAGTGGATCTGACCTCCGTTTTTAAAAGGCCACAGCCCACTCCCAAAGGCCAGGCACTCTAGAAGGACTCTAGAAGGACTCGATGGGTTTCTGTGTGGGTGAAAGCTGTCATGTGGTAGGATCCAGATGCTGGCTGGGCTACTCTGGGGGCTCCCAGTTGGCTCTGTCCCTACCCTGGCAGCTTGGAGGAGACAGCTGGGGAGGGGCTCAGCTGGGCCCCTCCCCCTCTCCAGGTTGTCTTGGGGCCTCTCCTTGTGGTGAATCTGGTGGAGTTGCCAGAGTTCTCCCATCAGAATCCCGAGATAGATGCTGACAGTCCTCTTGATGGCCAGGTCCAAACTAGCAAGGCTTCACATCTCCCTCCTCTGTATATACAAGCAGCCAGGTTTTCCTGACGCAGCGGGAGGAGAAATCAACTCCATCTCTCAACAGACAGGCCAGAAATTTTAGAGGCCATCTTTAATTCACTTCCTTGGTTTCCTTTCATGGGTGAGGTCACCTGTTTGGGTTGCTGAGGGAGACGCAGGCCCCGATTCCCAGATCCTGGTAATACTGAGAAGTTACACAGAAGTTACACACGTCAACATATTGACTGTTACGGCTGGTGGCAATAGTTACCAATCAAGAACACTCACTGAGCACGCGTGGCCAACGGAACTTCGCAGAATGGTAAATCACAATCTTGGTTTTGTTGAAGATAGCTGAGTTGAACTGAATGTGAATGGGAAGTATCTAGAAGATCAAGGGCAAGGGGGTCCTGAGACAGGAACTTACCTCAAAACTGAGATCTCTATGGGACTGGCCATGGGACCCTGGACTCAAGGGTGGACAGCAGCTCACCTGGCCTTCTCAGCCTACATCCTTGCCTACTTTCTCTGCCCTGGACTCTGAGGTCCTCCCCTTATAGCCCCCATGACCAGCTCCGGGCCAGTACACCCATTTCTAGCTCCCCTGAGTCCTGAGGCTCTTGTGTTCTGCACAGATTTAGCGGGCCTGTCCACACTTCCCAAGATGTGGCTCACCAGAGGTGTCTTAGAGTCATCACACCCAGGACCTTCTCCGTCCACAGGCGGCTCTGATTGCCGTCTCCAAGGCACTCCCAGAAGTGGCCCTCAGCTCACTTTGGGAAGCTGAGCAGGAGCGGGCCGTCCTGCTGCCAGAGGCGGGAGCTTTGACAGCAGCAGGAACAAGCCCTGGGTTAGTGATGGGCTAAGGAGAGAAGGCCCTCTGTGAGAGGCCCTTAGGCAGAGGACGTCTTGGCTGGCTGAGTCCTGCTGCTGCTCCCCTGGAAGGGCTGGGCAGCGCCATCCTGCTGACATGGAGCTTGGCCACCACAGAACCGCCAAATGCTCCCTAGTGACCCTGACTTTCTGGTGTCCATGCCTTGGGCAGTCCTCTTCTGTGTGGAGGCAGGGATGGTTCTTGTGGCCAATAGAATATGACAGAAGGGACACTGTGATTGCAGACAGGTTATGAAAGGCCTCTGCCTTTCTCTCTAAACCATCTGGCATGGGAAGGTCATCTGTTGCACTGGGGATCCTAAAGTCACTTCATGGAGAGCTGCTCGGGGAGACCAACTGAGGGCCAGCCCGAGCCCCCCACCAGCCAGCCCAGGCAAGCCTTCTGATGGTGCAGCCTCAGACCCAGACCTGTGAGACGGTGAGTGGTTGTTGTTTCGGGGTCCTGGGGTGATTTTCTACGTAGCAAAAGGTGGCCAGTTCAGTAGTGATGTGGGCTGTCTCCCACAAGGTGGGTGCACTAAGAGCCAGCTCAGGTGGCTGAGCTCTCTTCCCCGTCTCTTATGACACCAGCCATCACGATCAGTTCGGGTCCCGAGTAAAGGCAGCATGGGGTGCAGCCATGACCTGAGGTGGATGTGGTATGTGGGCAGGAAATAAATGTTCATGGTCGTGAACCCTGAGGCTCTGAGGTGTTGTTACTGCCATATAACCCAGCCTGTCCTCTCTGACGCCGTTGTAGTGTCCATATTCCACGCTATATTCAAACTGGCTTTATTTTACTTAGAGGCAAATGTTAATGGGGAATTACTAGAGGCAGGGAGAGGTCTGATGTATAAGTGTAGTGAGTCTAGAGGACGAGAGCTACAGATTGCATGGTCCAGTGCTGAGCCAGCCCCGTGCTCCCCTCCAGCAAGCCCTTGTGTCTGAGAAATGGGGCTGTGTGATCTGAGGGGTGCAGGTTGCTTGAGGGTTGTCTGTTTGTTCTGCTCTTACACTAGGGCCATAAATAGCTACCAACAGTCATCCTTCATGGCTGGTGAGGTTAGAAAACGAAGGTGCTTTCCAGACTGGGTGGGTACAGCTCAGTGACTGCCAATAGCCACCTGATGTGCTGGGGAACAGTTTAGGTATGAGCTCGAAAAAATACAGATTTTATTGACTCAACTGCTAGTTATATCCTCTTAGGAAAGGGGCCAACTGGAGGAAGTGGGGAGAAGGAAGTTCAAACTCATATGTAAAGTCATATGTGTTTCCCAGCTTAGGAGTCGTTGCTTACATGATCTCTCAAGACAGTGCCTAGAATGTGTGTCAGTCCCTAACCGAGGGAGGCCAAGCAGGAGCAAGTGCGTGAGCCTCACTGCAGAGCTGGTCTCTAGTGGATCCGTGGGATGCAATGGGCACTGCCAGATCCAGGCGCCTTGTGTCTCAGAACCTCGAGAGAGGCCAGGCAGTGTCACTCTGGGAGGACACAGAGGATGGGAGGGAGCATTCCCTCCTGACAGGCTGGAGCTGGGTCACCCTGGCACATGAGAGTGACTCAGAGGTGCTGGGTCTCTGGTCCTTTTCTAGGAAACAATCCATGATGGATCATCCCTGTTACGGGCTGCGTGCATGTGTCCCAGGCTCACGTGTGGAAGTCCTCCCACTCATGGAAGGGCAACGGAGGTGATCAAGTCGAGGGAGTGAAGACCTGTGGCAGGAGGAGGCAGGAGAGATCCTCACCCCTCCCTGCTCCCCACCATCCCCAGGGGTGGGGGGAGAGGAGATGGCCATCTCCAAACAACAGTGGGAGGCCCTGGCTCTCCCAGCAGTTTGGAGGGACAGCTGCAGAGACAAGCTCCATCCTCTCAGGGACACGAGGTAGTCCTACCTGCACGTTGGTGGGAATGGATGACATACCGTTCTGAGGTCCCAGGATTGGACAAATGGAAGCCGGACACACAACCGTGGGAACACAAAGGGGTGGCAGACGGACCACTGAACACGACCAGTGTGAGTGCAAACCCGTGCTCAACCAGCCGTCTCAAAACTGCTTGTCCAACCAGGGCATTTCGGCATTTCGGAAGCACGTGGCTTGTTCGCCTCACGGGATCCAGCTGGAAGGAACTTTGGCCTCCTCGTACCTGATTCAGGTCCCATTCAGCTGAACTTGGGATTTTACGGTGGCTGCTGGGTCAGTTGACACTTTGGGGTGGTGGAGAAGGATACCTGCACTTCACACGTGAGGAGGAAGTGGAGGGCCGGCTGGCCATTATGGATTGTGTGTTTATGTGTCTCCCCCCCTCTGCTCACATGTCGAAATCCTAACCCCGCGGGACAGTGTCAGGAGGTGGGACCGTGCAGAGGGCAACCCTCATGGGAAGGACCTGTGCCCTTGGAGGAAGGGACAGCAGGGTTTGCTTGCAGGACCAGCACCTCCACCGGGGACTTCCCAGCTGCCGCAGGGTGGGGAGGGCGTGTCTGTGTTTAAATCTCCCAGAGAAGGTGTGGGTAGCCCCAGATGATGGTCCTAGGAACCCCCTTAGGACTGCTCCTCCCCTCAGGCCACCTCCCACCAGACGCTGAGGACCCCAGGTCTCAGTCAGCGCCCTCTCCTGAGGTCTAGGAGACCCAGAGTTTTCACCCCCTCACCTGCTGGCCCCTGCTGCTCCTCCAAAACAGTAACAGTGCCCATCACTGTGGGAGGCAGCTGCAGGGAGCTCAGGGCACACACTCTGGCTCTGGCCACTGAGTCCGGCCTGGGTCCACCATTCACCTGCTGGTGTTCATGGGCCAGTGGTGACCCGCTCAGTGCCACCGTGTCCTCGTCTCTGGAATGGCCATCTCTGGAATGGCTATAAGGGCAGTGTCAGCCTCATGGGCAGAGGGGAGGACCAGGCGAGTGCATTCAGGGTAGACCTGGGCAGGTAACAGTGCCCTGGACCTTGCTCTACCCTCACTGCTGCTGTCATACTGGGAACAGCCCTACAAGGCTTTGAGAGCCTGTCCCCCTGCAGGGCGCTCAAAATTTGATGCATCTTGCCTTCTGAACATGACCTTTTGTGTTATCAGTGAAGCTAGCATACAATTATTGTGATCACTTGATAATGTGATTACTTGGTTGGTTTAATCTGTTTTTTTAAATGAGTGTGATCTCTGTAATCAGTTGTATTGCAAATGTAGCTGTTGTGCTTAAATGTTGGGAAATAAAGCAAAAAAAGGTGAAACAAAGAACAGCAAGGGTGATGAAAATGATAAGGCATAGAAATCTGCAGGATGCTCTCTGTGAGCCATCTTGATCAAGCAAGATATATTTGAACCTAACATACATATACAGGCGCATAAGCATACTATGCACATGCATCTTAAGGAAGTTTCACAAAATGTTTACCTTTATTTATCCCACTAAATGCAAAACATAGACTCTGTTCTTCTATTCTATTATTCCACTCCACTGCACTCTACTCCACTCCATTCCATTTGTTCGTATTCGTTAAAAATATAATGGGGCTGGGCGCCTTGGCACAGACCTGTAATCCCAGCAGCTCCAGAGACTGAGACAGGAGAATCTTGAGTTCAAACACAGCCTCAGCAACAGCAAGGTGCTAAGCAACTCAGAGAGACCCTGTCTCTAAATAAAATACAAAAATGGGCTGAGGATGTGGCTCAGTGGTCGAGTGCCTCTGAATTCAATCCTTGGCAAGTCATCCCCCCCCAAATAAAATCAGTCCCTATGAAATAAGTAGACTTCATTTCACTAATGGATCATGATATGTAAGTCGGGGAAAATGTAACTAGTGTCAGTGAGTGACTCTTGATATGGAGCACACAGGTAGTTTTTCTTTTAATTTATTTTTTTCTAATTTGTTTTATATGCTCTTTTAACTAATGTGTCTATCTTAAATATAGTACATTGTTGCCAAATACAAATTTAGCTGCATTAAATGAAACTGTATTGGAGAGAGTTGTGTTTGTTCAGTGTAAATTAAATCACTATTGTGGCAAAAAGAGTAAAAATGCACCAGGTAAAAAACAAGAAATGCCTGCATTTTTCCTCAAATAATTTTATGTCTTTTTCTTGTGAAACAATACAAGTCTTAAAAAGTAAACTCAGTGTTAATTAGATTAATTCTTGGAAAAGTTTAATAAGCAAGAAATTAACAATTAGGGAGGACAGCTACACTGCATTTCAGAGACTCAATGAGAAACTATCCTTTTTGAAGAGACATGAATTCAAGAAGAAAATTAGATTAATGGTCCTTGGAATGGAGAATTTCAATTTCTCCATCATCTGCAGGCATTTTAGGTTTTTTTTTTGTGAACAGTCTTTATATCATTCGAACAAAAACATTTTATATATAGTAGGCAACAGAACTCAACCTACAAGGTAAAAGCTTACTTTCCTTTTGTAATTTCACAGAAATTTTGATAGAAACACCTTTGCAGCAGAATGGTGCCTAACACATTTATTATTATTATTATTATTATTATTATTATTATTATTTGAATACAATGAATGTAGGTAAAGAAACTAAGAGTAACTGATTCAAGTTAGTGTTATCTGCTAAAATGTTTGATATGATATGAAAGTACTTAGATTTTAAGATAATGTCAAACTAATTATAAAAGCAAAGTTAATATGGGAAGTTACAACTGATTTCAACTATTCTAAATGTTCTTCTTGAGTTTTCTTTACAGTCAGTTAAAAGCCATATGGGAAATTATGTCTACTTGATTTCTAGTCCTTTCATAACCTTTGTCTAATTTTGAGCCCAAATTTATATACCATACTTTGCTTTTAGGAAATGTAGTTACTGCTGAAAATTAATTAATTAATCTTTAGAGAACAAGACTGTCACCATTCAAAAATTTCCAATAAACTCTGAAAGCAATTCCAAAAGAAGGGCCTTGCAACATAACTACAAAGTGTTGGGCGCCTGAGGCAGATTCCTGGAGCCGCCCTATTCCCACCCCCCCACAGGGTCCATATACAACTCAATCAATCCAGCACCACAACTATTATATACAGCTTAACTCAAATCATCATTTCAATTGTTCGCTGGCAGCACCTTTCAACCATTCCCTCTGGCAATATGCCAGGCGTCATTCTGACTCAGCTGTGGCTCTCAACAGGTTCCAAAAAAAATTGTGCTGTTTTAAGTCACTACCTTTGTGCTAATTTGTTACATGGGGATTCAAAACTGACAGTCACTGGCATTCTTCTTTAAACATGGGTAAAATTGAATCCAATGGGGGAATTACTCTACGTTAAGTCCCCAGGCCCGGGAAGATCCCACCTGGATTATCTCTGCCCTCTGGGAGCTTCACTATGTCTTCTTGCTTCTGCATGGAAGGGAGCTTGTGTTAGTAGCCATGTGGCTTGTCCAGCCCCCTCCTGCCAGAGATCTTGATAGTTCTGAGCATCTCCCCTGTTCTGAGGTCTGTCCCTGTCCATTCCCACGGGCCGCTCTCCTGCTGATGAGACAGCCCAGTTCCTTGTGGGTCCCTGTGGATGCTTCATGAGACAGAACATGTGCTCACATCTTGCTGAGGTCATTCCTTTTCCATTTTCAGCTTCTTCTGGGGTGGCTGAAGGATCTTTCCAAGAAGCTCCCTGGTGGCTCTCTGAAAGGACTGAGAAGACCCACAGGCATAACTTGAACCCCTGGTGTTGAGTGCTGGGACCTTTCCATCTTCCTGAGATTGCAGTAAAGGGCTGTACTGCTGCATACCTTCAGCTGTTTGTGCTAACCTCCAGAGCAGCTATCTCTTATTTTTAGCACCTTTTGCCATCTGTACAGGATGAGGATTTCCCACATTGACAGCTCTTTCCTCAGTTTCTCCCTCTCTCTCCCCACCCCGAAATTTTACTATAAATATAAAGAAGAAAACAGTTTTCACTTCAACACTTTGCTTAGACATCTCCTCAACCCAACTTGTAAACTCACCAATGACAGGTCCTACCTCCTAAAGGACTACAGGGAACCATTTTCCTAAGCTTCCAGCCACGGTGGAACAAGGGTCTCCCTTCCTGCTGTTCCAGTAACATGAGGATTTCTTTCTTCTGAGCACTCCTAGGGTCCATAGTTATAGCAGTCATTAAAGCAATCAAGGCTTTTAAAATTATTATTATTCTCCTCAAAATTCCAGCAGGCTTAGTTTACCACCAGATTCCAAAACACTTTGCACATATTTGAGGTTTTGTTATGGTAGCATGGCTGGTACCAGAATTTATATCAGTGTTCTGTTGCTTCCATACCTATGATCACAAACTTAGAAACTTAAAAAAGGATCCACTCCTTACCTCCCAGTTTCTGTGCATCAGACGTCTAGCAGGACTCAACTGGGTTCCCAGCTCAAGGAGTTACAGCAGGAACAACTGAGGTCCCGCTGGCCTGTTTCCCTCAGGAACATCAGGTCCTCTTCCAGGCCCATTCTTGGGACTGGCGGAATACAGTTCCTTGCAGTTGGAGACTAAGGTTCCCGTGTCCTCCTGGGTATTTGGGCAGCAGTCACTCTTGGCTCCTTGCAGCCATTCTCCAATCCCTACTTATGGTCCTCTCCATCTTCAAAGGCCAGCAACAGCAGGGCAAAATACAGTTGAACAAAGATTCTCCCTGACAGTCACCCCCAAGTTGGGTTTAGTTCTATAACCTTGCTTCAACTGGGACTTTATTTCATTTACTTTGGTGTGTGATAAATGAGCTCTTGATATAACCCCCTACCATGAACTTCACCATGACGGTCCCTGCTCCCATCTGAGCATACTTTGATTATGCTATTTCTCTCTACAGGTTTCCGTGTGGCATCCAATGGCAGCACCTTGGTTCTCCTGAACTTCAGGTACTGTGCCAGGTTTCTTTTATGTAACTTGTGTACATATCCAAAAGTCCTGCTTTTTTCTTATCCATCAAAAATTACAGACTGAAGTGCTAGGCACGTATGTAATTGGAATTTCTAAATTCTTCCAGAAGCAAATAATGAATGCACATAAAAATAAAAGTAATAAAATATTCTTCATTGATTTCACTTTAAAGTTAGCCCAATTGAACTAACAACAGGGATTATAAAATCAGTTCACTACAAAAATTCTATCAAATAATAAATGTATCTTGAGTAGATTTAACTGATGCCAATTATTAAGTTACAGTAATTATTAAATTAGTTTTACAAAATGCTCATATGCTTCAACATATTTTTAAAGCACATTAATTAAGCAAAAATAATATCTGCTTTCTTCTTTGAGGGAAGCTCCTTCTACCCATGATTGCAGAAGATTAAAAACTATTTGCATTTAACCTCCTCAGATTAAAAGAATGTAATCAGAGACAGAATGACAAATTGATTAAAATAAAAAGCTTTTTATAAAACTTGAAAAGTACTATCATCTTGTTATGCATTCTTTCATATGAGTAATGTTCCATTTGAGGTCAAACAAAATATTTTCCAAAAGTTATAGGTTTCTGTTGAACTAATATATTTCAAGTTTCTCAGCCTTAACTTCTGTAAAAATCATGTTATATTGAATAAAAATGCAATTTTTAATAAATACAGAATCTAACACTGAAAAAGGTACAGATGGACAAATGTTTTTATCTTGTGGTTTTCCTGTTTACTTATGTTAAACAGTATGTAGAATTAAACCCATAAAAATGGAAGCTGTTTCAATCAGACCATCCTGATTCTAAGGTAACACAGAAGATCAACTTTCTTTAAAATGGACAGAGAACTGGTATATGTGTGCTTTTGGTTTTTCTCTGGTGGGGAATTAATATGAAATATCAAGTTTTCAAAAGTTTCCATTTGTTGTCTTTAAAGAAACATAGCTGTAATTTTGTGAACCTTATGCCAATAGCAGTGGGATTTGCCCCCACCTCTGATGCTGAGCTGTCCTGGTCAACTGCCTTGACTTTTATAAGATGTGACAGGAAGCTATGTGGGGCAGTTTCAGAATCTAGACCTCACCAGCTTTCAGAGCTTTTCACAACCTCCTTCCCCACTGCCCCCAGCTCTTGAGGAATTCTGGACCCCCAGAAAAAGAAGAGCCAGTACTGAATTTTAGGGTGGCTCAGCTGCTAAGCTACTCATGCAGTGACCTCCTGATATACCTAGCCTAGTTATCTCATTAGATTAGAAGCCAGCTTGTCACAAGTTATGAAGGATTCATTTCTGTTTTCTGTAAAAATATCAGGATGTCTGTATGGCCTGGCCATTAGTTGATGTTGTAAAGCTGATTGGAATGCCTGCCCGTGCCCTGAACTCACCCAGGTCCGGTTTTCCCTGACCAGATAACAACCCTTTCCTAAACCTTAGTGACGCCTCATAAATTCTGGCCTTCCCTGGCCGGACAACGACCCTCTCTGAGTCTCTAAGATCTCCATAAATTCTGATGCCGGGGCCAGCAAAAATGTAAACTTGTGTTATGCTCTTCAGAATGTTGTTATCTGTAACCCCCCCCTTTGTGTAACTTTTTGGGCTATAAAACTGGGCCACAAAGAAGCCTCGGGGCTGTCTTGTTCCCGCCGTTTTGGGAGGGAAAGGCAGCCCGGCTGGTCGAAATAATAAGCTTGCTTTAATTTGATTTTAATTGGAGTCAGTGGTCTTTTCTTGCGTCCTGGTCTAACACTCCCCCCACCCCAGGGAAGCTGCATGAGGAGGCCCAATAGGCATCAGAGCAACCAGTTGGACACAGCATTGTGAGAAGTATAGGTAAGGGTTGTTTTCAGCCACTAGGCTTCAGGTTAAGGGGTTCAGTGCACCTACACAGTACAAAAATCTAATCCTCCACCAAAAGCTGGTACAAAAAATGAGTCCTCTTTCAAAAGCTCCACTTTACCATAGCCTTCTTTAGCAAACTTCTTTAGCCACTTTAGTGCTGCCCAGAAATCATCTTATATTATGTTGGCCTGGGTTTTCCTCAGAAACCAATCATAAATAAGGATTGGAGCTCAGGAAATTAATTTGGAGTTGAAATAGGGAAGTGAAGAAAGTTGCAAATCCACCTTACAAAGAGCAACCACAGCTCAGTCTTCCTGGAAAACTTGGAGACTTGTGGAACCTGTCTCATAGTCATTGTTTTCACATGCCCTCATGTGGCCCAACAGGGAGCTGGACAGTGGCAGATGATTTGGGAGAATACAATCATCTTTATGAGAAGAGATGTTTTTTTCTTTTCTGTTCTTGATTGTATCAGAATCAGCGTTTTGTATAAAACTATCAGAAAATGATGCCATGGGTTTTAAGGTCTGGAACACAGAGTTGACACTGACTGTCCTGGGCTTTATGTCTGAGTATGCTTATGGGAAAGAATGTATGCAAGTTGGACACTGTGGCATGTCTGATGAGGACCAATGGCTAGTGTGTTTAAATAAAATTACATGATGAAGGTTTAATGAGGTGTCAAAAAAGAAAGAAATATACTTTGCATTCTAAAGCATAAATATACTTTGCATTCTAAAGCATTTATGCCTTTGATGTAAATTATATTATAAAATATAAAATTATAAATAAATATATAAAATTATATTATAAAATTATAAAATATTATAAAATTTAGTGAACTACTATCCCAATATCTCTGTATCTTGTTCTTATTGTGCACTCAAAAATATTTTCTGAATAGAGAAATAGTGGCTCATTTTTCCCCAATACACCAAAGACAAATCATGTAATGTTTTATAGCTATTATTTGTTGAGTGCCTTAACTTTGGAAAGCATTAAAATTATTTAATATGTATTACATAATCTGAAAGTAAACATTAACTCCATTTACCTGAGGAAATTAAGAAAATCAGCAGTTTTTGAATTCGCCATTCCAATATTCAAAGTGATGTCAGGACAAAGAGATAAGGAGCAATTTTTCTTCCAGAATGTATTGCCGAAAGTTCCAGCTAAAACACATGCCCCCAATCTTGCAAAATCAAGATTTTTTAATGCAGCATTTTTCACCACTCTAATTCCAGTTACAACTTATCTTCAGATTCCTTCTTTCCTAATACTTTCTCAATAGAGTCCTCCAGATTTTGCCCCATGATGCAAATGAAATAAACATATCCCTACTATTCAAGATCACACAATCTAGTTTGAACATATTAACACCATATCGGAATGTTTCCATGTAATATAAACTAGCAAAATGCTAACAAAACCACTCAGCTAAAAACTACCTAAAATTTCTAATTTCCAATTATATCTGCAATTCCAAAAGCATTGCCCATACCAAAAAAATAATAAATGTTTGCTAAATAAATAAATGTATGAATAGTGCATATTGGTACTATATGAAATAAAGGCAATCACATGATTGTTGATCAGCAAGTCTATCCTAGTCACTATTTTATGTAACATTATTTAATGGGGGAAAATAGCATATATGTGTGACATAAGAGTGGTGGGCATATGGGAAAGCTTGATAAAGGTCAATGCATGGAGAGATCTCTAGATCTTATAAAGCATGGAGAGATCTCTAGATCTTATAAAGAAAAGGAGAGCTACAGTTGGGGTAGATAGTGATAATAGCAAAATAATATGCCTGGGAAAAGAATGTTTACAGAAATAATAGAGTTAAGGGAGAATTTTAAATATATTTTTAGAGATAGTAGAACATTTTTGAGAAAACAAGGTCATAGAGGCCTTAAAAATATTTATAAAAGATGACAGGAAGAACGTTCACTTAGAAAAATGCACACCTGACTCTCAAGATTTTTTTCCCTATTAGTAATATAAAATGTGAAGTGACTTGAACAGATAGTGTTGCCGTTGATAGGATTGGGGAAGGGGTGATCAGTGGGTCCCACCAGTCACTCAGTGCAACATGACTTTTACTTACATTTCTGTTCTTACAATCACTCTTTCTCACATGTTAGGCCCTTATTTTCTTTTAATTGAAGAATAGGCCTGGATAACATGCTCATTAGTACTGATGAATAATGATTTAATTGCTTTCTTATTTGCATCTAATCACATAAAGGTCTTTAGCACATCCAATATTTAAGATTGTCATTTTTTAGGGAATTAAAGTTTGTTTTTCTGGAGAATTCAATCATATTTATTATTTTTAAAGATTTTATGGTTAAAGAAAAAAGAAATATTTCCTGATAATAAAGAGTACTAATAGTATATGTATGTGTATGTATATGTATATATATATATATATATATATATATATATATATATATATATAGAGAGAGAGAGAGAGAGAGAGAGAGATATGGTGGTTTTACTTCCTTCAGGTACATTTCCAAAAGAGAGATTGCTGTGTCATGGTAGTTCTATATTTTTTCATTAATTTTTATGTATTTTAAACATTTATTTCCCTCAAGCCTTTATTAGGTGGCTCTTGTTATCAATTAAACATTTTAGAAATTTAAAAAGTTTAACTAGAATATTTCATGAATTAGTAATTGTTTTATTACAAAAACTGCAATTAAGCCAAACAACAAAAAATATAAAGGTATGCATAATTTATACAAATAAAGCTACATGGCCTGCACAGTGGCAACCGCCTGTAATCCCACAGGCTGGGGAGGCTGAGGCAGGAGGATCCTGGGTTCAAAGCCAGCCCCAGCAATGGTGAGACACTAAACAATTTAGTGAGACCCTGTGTCTAAAAGAATACAAAATAGGGCTGAGGATGTGGCTCAGTGGTTGAGTGCCTCTGAGTTCAATCCCCAGTAGCCTCCCACCTCCAGTAAAGAAAGCAAGAAAGCAAGCTATGTGTGTATATAGTAATGTACCAGTTCTGCAGCAGGCCTAAGTCAGTTCATTCTATCAGGAGATCCCTGGTTTTATGCTCTGTGCCCCCTCAGCAGCTTAATTTCCAGTGTGGCTATTCTCCTAGTAGCCACAGTGCATAAACCATTTGGAAAAGAGAGCAACTGTTCTGCTGCTATTTCAGGCAACAGAGAAAACACTTTTTCCCCCATTGTGTGTTACTCACCTAATGAAGACAGTGTGGATACATTCTTTCCATCAGTTAAGATGGTAGTGCTCTGGTAAATTAAAGGGGAATGAAATAGGACCAATTGAGCACTTAGGGTTCACCTGGAGTTAACAATGGAGTCCATCCCACCCAAAACCTGTGGCTGAGAATGGGAGAGGGAGGGATTCGGAAGGAAAGGAGCAGTTAATATTAACAAGATAAAGACAAATGGTTGGTGCAAGAGGAACAAATGTCCACAGCAAAACTACATAAAGACAATGGGCAATGGTGCATGTCTATAATCCCAACAGCCTGGGAGGCAGGCCAGCCTCAGCAAAAAAATAAAAAATAAAAATAAAAAATAAAATTAAATTAAAATTAAAATAAAAACCCAACAACAATAATGACAAAAATACATAAAGAACCTGAAGGGTGTTACTTTAAAGGTAAAATTCCTTAACAAGCTTTCTCAACAGTGGCAAGACCAGCCTTTTACAAAAGTTCTAATCCAAGTGTATTTTCTGTTGTGTACATAGGAAATGCTGTTATTTTAATAACATTGGGCTGCCTAAGAGGCCCCAACAGGAACTTTTACAAATATATTCTTTTATTGACTAAGTGGAAATTTAGTAATGAAATTCAAGTACTCAAAGGTTCTTATTAGAAAGGCTGGTGGCCAACTGTTCTCAATCTCTGCAGAGGATGCAACCAGGGGACATGTGTTTTGTTCGGAGCATGAAGAGTTTATACATAACATAAGGAATCTAAGCAATTTTTTTCTGTGAGTGGGATTATTAAATCATGGGTGTGTTGTTAAGGGAAGCTCTGAAATTTATCTCAAGACCTAAATAATTTTATTTTTTAAACTAAAGTGATTCAGGAAAATTCTGTTTAAAGGATGACTTTTTACTAAATATTTAATAAACATTGATCTTTTTTAAGGTTGATATTTTAAGATGGAAGACAACAACCATGAATAGACTAAAATAAGACAAATGTTTTTCTAAATAGAATTAAATCCCCAATTCCTTGCTTGGAATACTGAAACAGAAAAAATATGTAAACAATTACAAGTTATAGATACAACAAATGTGTGTTAAAGTCAGCTTAAAATTGTATATTGAAATAGTCTCCTCTTAGTCTCCTCTTAAAATGTATTCAGCATATAAGCACTTTGGATATAGGATTTTTAGAACACAGGAATAGTTCATTCTGTGAAATTAAGACCAATAGTTTTTCTAGCAGCATAAAATCAACCATTTCTCAGTTCTCTGCAATTTAAATCATATTAGCATACATTAGTCATATTAGAAACCAAAATTCAATTTTGTTAGAGAACTTGTGTCAAGTCATTATAGGATGTATCATTACTGTTATTGCTCAGTTATGTGTGCATCCTATTGAGAAAGGAATGCTTATATTAGAAGGAAATGTAAAGCAAGAATATTGAAAATGGCAATCAAAAATCCATTAGAACCAGGATATTTTTTCTTTTAGCTTTGTAATAGTTCCCTGTTTCTCCCTTTATATTCTGACTGTGCATAAATGGCACCCTACAGATAACACTTTTATTTTTACTTTGTGATATTAAAGGCCCACAATGGCAGTGAGTAAAAGATGCCTTTTTTTAACATTAGAAATTAGAGTATGAAAAGAAAATCCTTGAATTTATAGTTTATCAACTAAAAATATTAGAATATATTTTTAAATGTAGAAATTTGAGAATAGGCTTTTAGATATTCATGGTTCATAAGATATATTGCCCCTCTTAAATGAATAATGAATTTTGTACCAGTGATATCAATCTCCTTTATGAAATTAATTCTGTTTTAAACAAAAAGTGAAATATCAGGTGTTGGATTTTTGACAATTAATGAAGGTTTTTTTTTTTTTCATTTGTGTGAGTGTGTATGTCTGAGCATGCATGTGTACACGAGTGCATGCATGGAAGATGGGAGTATTATAGCAAAACTGAATGAGAAAAGATGATGTTATTATCTTGGTAGAATATATCTATCAAGACACAGTTTTGATGCAAATACATGAAAATTCATAAAAATTTATTTCCCATAGATAGTTCATATAACTCCCATCATACTTGTTAGATTACAAATGCATGACAAACTGCGATGGACTTCAAAAGACTTTCAGAACACTGAAAATTCTGACAGCAGTTATTTCTACTCAGAGAAAATGGAACCTTATAAGTGATACAAGATTACTAAATTATTATCATCTGTGAATTACAAACGTGTAGTTTTAAAATACTGACACAAAATGATCTAAACTGGACAAGCAAACATATCTCTTATCTCCATTTCTGGGGATGATTTAAAAAATTGAAATGCATTCTTCTATCAGGTGTAATAAATTAAAATAAATAATTTTTTTAAAATTGTGAAATAAAAAGAATTCTCTATACTTTGTTTTGTATTACCAGCTCTTCTTCAGTTGTATTTAATAATTTATTCACAAATAAATATAAGTTTACCAATTCACCCATTGGCACTTTGTTTTTATTTATTTATTTGCTCCATTATCACATTTATTTGTATTTTTAAATAGTACATCTTACAGAGTTAGTTTTAAAGTATTATTTTTTAAGTAATTTGTATCTTTCTCCTATGCCACTAAATATTCCATTTTTTTGCCCTAAAATCTGTCACCTAACAACATGGCTCCCTGAAGAGAAGACTTAGGAACCACTATATGCAATATGGAGGTGAATGAAGCGTCATTCAGTAGAGAGCTCTAGGAAACACACATTTAACTTTGCAGCTATGAGGGGAGCATGTAATGTGTGCATAATTTTTGTGAGAAATCTTAAACCATGAGTATTGTGCCAGCCTACTACTAAATCTTCAATCTTGCTACTAAAGAATAGTATTGTGCCTGCTCATCTAACAGGTTTCCAGTGGGGGAATGGACTATGAGGATAGTTTTGTTTAAAGAGGTTATGTAAAAGCCACAGAGCTCTTCTATAAAGCTGAACTTTAGCTGAGAAAAATATACATTTTGATCATCCTTCAAAAACTTATAGTGATAGTAGGGTTTCCCCATCATCTTGACTAAAGTAAAAGAACTCTTCTAAGGCAAGGACTGAAATTATTGGTGTGAATTATGAATGTTTGGTAGTATCATTTTGAGAGGGAATTTTCTTATTGCTTTCATGGCTTATTGTAAAGTTTTTTATTTAAAAAATTTCATCTATTTCAGAAAAGTAAATTCACCCTGGTCTTGCCAACTCCTTATTTTGTAAGTTAAATAGGTCTTATCTGACTTCATGTGTAACTTATTTTATGCAAGTTTTTTCAGAGCCCTTGGTGTGTTAATACACCACACAGAAATTGTAGAGGTTTATAGCATTCAACACCATCTGATATTTTTTTGACTATGAATACTCTCACTTCTAGAACCCACACCATCTTGGAATAGCATTGATAAAATGCTATACAATAACTTCAAACAGCCACAGAGACCTTTTAATCTGGCAGTCTTTAAAGGCATCTCATGTCCCACAAGTGAACACTAAATGCACTTTTTGTTTTTCTCAGCATCTGCATTCTCTATGTTACCAAGAGTCTCTTTATCTTTTGGCTCAAGCATGAACCTTGGGAGTCACCATAGACCACTTCCTCCCTTTGTTCTTCACATAAAATTAATTATCTACTGAAGAATAATTAAAATGAATTGAGTCACAGCCAAAAAATATCTGAATAAAATTAAAATAAGTCTCTGCCATGTTCTAAATGTTTGTACCCTTACAAAATTCATATATGTTAAAACTTAATGATCAATATGAAAGTATTAGGTGATGAGACCTTTGAGAAGTGATTGCATCAGGAGGGTGAAGCCCAAGTGAATGGATTAGTGCCCTTTAAAAAAGGACCAAAAGAGCCATCTTGTACCTTCAAGTTTATAAGAACATAGTAAGAAGGTATATAATTCTATGAACCAGCCACAGAATCTGCTGTCACTTTGGTTTCTAATTCCCAGCCTCTAGAACTGTGAGAAATTTTCCCAGGTTCTGCTATTTTGTTATAGGACCCAAAAGGACTGAGAAAGTCTTCACTATGACATTTAAGTCTATATAAGCAACAAACTTGGTTAATTTAAAATTTTACTGTCTTGATACAAATTCTTAATTCTGTCTATTTTAATTTACTTTGAATTCATGTTTACTTAATTATTTTAAGAAGTTTTTGGTAATGTTCTTTCTGCAAACAGTATTGAAATCATTGCTAAGCATTTGTGAAGCTCAATGTCAACATAGATTTTTGGGTAAATGTTAAAATTACTGAAATATCTTTTCTATCATAGTGCAATGTAAAATGAAGTTTTAATTTTTTTCTCTATAATTTGCATATTATACTTTAGGGGATATGACATTTTACCTCTTTCATTATTATTTTTGCTTATTCTATTTAGAAGTAACAAAATTACTATTTCTCAGGCACTATTTTAAGTGACTGGCAAATGTTATTTCATCTAATCCTTCTGTGCACAACCATTTTATGTAGTTATTTTACAGAAGAAGAAAGAAGAAACTGGGTTTGAACAGGTTAAATTCATTGATTACCAATGCTGCTAAAAAAAAAAAAAAACAGAAGACATGGAAGTCAAACCTAGCAATTCTCTTCTGAATTTGTAATTTCGATCATTTCCCAGTTTTAGCCACATGTTTTAGCTTATCATCTACAAATCAGATGAGGTACAAATGATTCCAGGATTTAAATCTAGAACATGTTGTTCAGGAACAGTATTTTGCTAGTGAATCTGTCAATTTGAAAATGTTCCTGAAATTGAAAGGTAGTCCCTGTGTCTGCCTCTTCATCCCCACCACCTCACTTCCTTAGTTTTGATTTGACTTCATCAGTGCTTGATTTAATTGGGGAGACAATCATAAGCCATTACTGCATGAGAATAAGTAATTTGAAATCAGCAAAATGAAGCTTGGCATTTGTAGAAGATGATTTTTCCTAAGTTCTTCTGATTTAGCTTCTAGGAAAATTTACATGTCTGATCACCATTTTATATATTATATCTGTTCAAATTGTTGAGCACTTACATGGCATTGAGTAAATAATACCATGTAAGTAGAAGGTAAGATAAACTAGAAAATATGAACATTTTCTGTTCAAAATATTAACTACAAAAGACAAATTTTAGTCACTTGTAAACCATAGCATGAAACAGTTTGAGTTTAAACTGCAATTTAAGCTTTAATCCTGAGATAATTGAACACTACATTATGTTCTCAGTAGACATATAATGTATAGCATGTAAATTCCTGAGTGTTACCACTTTTTATTAAATTCTTCACTTAGAAAATTCAGAAGAACATCTCAAATGACATTTTTTTTCTCTTCAGTTTCACAATATACTAATGATATTACTATTACTGGCTTATTCTAACTTGACTATTTTTTGCAAAGTATTCAGACATATGTGCTTGGTTGGGATATAACAGAAGCAGACCATGTGATAAAAACTGAATGAAGATATAGCTCATTTGGGAGCAAACATAAGTAAGAAAGTTAAAAGGAAAGAGAAGAAAGTCAATGTGTTTTACCAATCCTGTTACCACTGTTGGGAATGGGAGTTCAATCCCCCAGGAGAACTCTTGTAAAGAGCATGGAAAACAATACAAAGTAATTCAGCAGAGTGGTGAAGTGATATATTTATCCATGAAATCCCTGTCTGCCTTCCTTCAGGGCTGCTTCTGGTACCATTAACTATCTGCTTGTCCTGTGCATGATTCAGATGTTCACCTATGTCTAGAAAGAGAGGAAGGAAAGAAGAAAGGAGATATGGAAAGAAGGGAAGGAATGAGGAAGGGAGGGAGAAAGAGAAAGAGAGATGGGGAATGGTCCCAGATGTTTACTAGAAACACCCTTCTCTGTGTAGGAGCAAAGCTAAGAGGATCTGAGCAGGTTGTTGAAAGTGGCTATGAAGGAACCAAAAACCCCATAGCAGATGGAGAGAAATTTGTACTTCCCTTAGACGACTAAAGCAGGATCTTATGAGGGTGAGCAGCTTAACTCCTCACCTGGCCCCACACACTCACCCTACAGCGGTCTCCAGTAAGGAATGTGATGCATCTTGGGCACCAGAACATGTCAAAATTTTTGTGCAAACAAACTTCATCAGCACCCTCCATTTTTTTTAAGCCAAGAACCTCATGTTTTGTCAAAGCATTTTATAAAACTTGTCTATGGCAATTCCGTGAGTTATTCACTACTTAGTGTTTTCTATGGATGTGAAAAAACCTGTCTCTCTTTCCAGTTCATCTACTGTCAGTCAATTCACAGACCCATGGCAATAGAGATGGAGTAGAAGGAAAGCTTTTCCTAACAGCTAGTAAATGTATAGACTGTCAAAAAATATTTAATACAACTATAGGCTGTTATTATTTGAAACATATATGCATATATGTCCTGTAACTTGTTCAAATGGAGTTGAGACTCTGTCATGGTAATTTAAGTATAATGTCCTTTTCAATAAATAGAAGTGCTGATGCAGGCAATACTGTAAATATCCTGTGCCTGTGGTGAGGCTCCATTAGGGCAGAGGTGGAGAGATGAAGGTAACATTGTATAGAGTGCCTTGGAGCTTCCTAGAGTATCAAGTGCACAGCCCAGGTTACCTTTTTGCTATATAAAAACTGCATGAACAGAGAGTAATATAAACATAAGAAGTTTTGCAAATATTTAAAAATTCCGTAAAAATTGTGAATTCTCCTCTTTAAGTTTTAGCATTTCTAATAGAGACTACGGGACTCCACTCCAAGAGAATAAAGTGAAAAGAAAATCTTGGTCAACAAGGGTCCAATTATAGTCAGAAAACTCAGTCACAGACTAATTTTGATCCCATCTTTATTAAGACATGGGATAGTTTTTAAGTATAGTCTTTTAAAAATATAAAGCAGAGATCAGGGCATGGTGGCCAATGCCTCTAATTCCAGTGACTCCAGAGGCTGAAGAAGATGAATCTCAAGTTCTAGGCCAGCCTTGGAAACTTAGAGACACCCTCTCAAAATAAAAAGGGCTGAGATGTAGCTCAATGGTAGAAAATCCCTAAGTTTAATCCCCAGTACTGCAAATAACTAATTGAAATAAATAAAGCAGAGAGTTGTGTAATTAATACTCTGCTTTTAAATAATGTATTAATTGAAAATAAAAAGTATTTTGATAATATAATTTTGACTTTATATAAACAATCACTTAAAATTCTTATTACTAGGCTTTTGAGTTAAAACATAATTGAGTATAAAAAGCACAATTCTAAGATATAGAATAGACAAGTTTGGAAATGTGTTACTACACAAATCTAAGATCTTGATATAAAACAATGACCCCCAATTTCCCTGGGACCCATTTTCAGGCACTCCTGAGCTGCAATGAGCAATTGCTCATTTGATTTCTATCACCAAATTTTCTATCAATAAATTTCTTCTTATACTTCACATTGATGAATTCATGAAGCGTGTGCCTTTTTATGTTGTTTCCTTCTGTTCACATATTTTAAAAATATTCTTTTTGTTGTGCATATCAGTCATTGTATTTGTACAGTGCTGAGTAGTACTTAACTATAAGCATCTGACAGGACTTTTAACATCTATTCTTCTCTAATCATGCATTTGGTGGTTGTCCAGTTTGTAACTATTCTGAATAAATTTGCAGTAAACATTTTTATGTTCTTTTGTGTACATATGTTTTCATTTTTCTAGGTCATGTGTTTGATGTATTTATAACTTTCTAACAAAATGTCAAACTACTTTCCATAGGAACTGTACCATTTTACCTGCCCCATAGCGATATTTGAAAGTTCATATATTATCAGAGCCTTGTTCCCATTTGGCGTTGTTTGTCTTCCTTGTAGTAAATCATCACTATCTTTTTAATATGCATTGTCTTGATGGCTAAGGATATTGAGAGTTTTTTGTTTATGCTTACTGCTTATTTGTATATATATTTTGAAAAGAATTTAAGTCACATGCCAATTTTAGTTTTTTATTTGATATTTTTTAAGGTTGATTTTACTGATTTATGTAAGCTGGTTTATATTCTGGGGGGGGGGGGAAGAACTTCTCCAGGTAGAGGAATTACAAATGTTTCTTCCATTTTGTGACTGCTCTTTCATTAAATAAATAAATAAATAAATAAATAAACAAGAAGACATGTGTTTTATGAACCAAAGTTAACACTTTGATAAAGATTAATCTCTCCATGTTTTGTCTTTACAGCCAATTATTTTCTATTATCCCTAAAAAAATCCTTTGACAATGCTACCATAGAATTATGCTCTTTTTGCACATTTTTTTTGGTCTGCTATCTATCTCAAAAATGTTTTGTTAATATTAGGTGAGGCAGGAGTTCTCATGTTTGTTGTTTTGGTGTTTTCATTGTCCAAGAAATACTTGGTCTCAGATTTTTTTGTTGTTGTTGTTGGGTTGGTTGAGGGCAGCGAGGAGCTAGGGATTGAATCCAGGAACTTTCACATACTAAGCAAACACTCTATCAGTGAGCTACCTCCACAACCTTCAAAAAATACTTGTTAAAAAGGCATTTATCTTCCTTCAAAATGCCTTGGTGGTTTTATTGAAACTCAATTGACCACATGTGTATGAGCTTATTTCTTAACTCATTATTCCATTCTGTCAATATGTTTGCCCACATTTAACATCAATACACATTGTTTTAATTACCCAAGAGTTATAGTAAGTCTTTAAACCAAGTAATGAAAGTAATACAATATCACTCTTCTTTCCAAATATTCTGAGGTTTTCTGTATTTCCATATCAATTTTATCAGTATTCTATCACTTTCTACAAAAACAATCAAAAACAAACAAAAAACAACTCTTGGGATTTTGATTAGAATAGCATTAAATCTATAGTCAGCTAAAATTAATAACTAATAGTTTATAGTTTCCTAGTTCATAATCACCTTTTTCTCTCCATTTGTTTGGATTTTCATTTCTCTCAACAATATTGTATAGTTTTCTATGTAGAATTATTGCACACATTTTGTTAAATATCATCAATTTTTTTGTGGTTTTGATGCTATATTCTTTTTTTTTAAAGAGAGTGTGAGAGAGAGAGGGGTACAGAGAGAGAGAGAGAGAATTTAACATTTATTTATTTTTTCTTATTTCTCGGCAGACACAACATCTTCATTTGTATGTGGTGCTGAGGATCGAACCTGGGCCACACGCACGCTAGGCGAGCGCGCTATCGCTTGAGCCACATCCCCAGCCCAATGCTATATTCCATTTCATTTTTTCTTGATATTATATGGAATCACAGTTCAGTTTTTATATTGATATTATACCCAATAGCCTTGCCAAGCCCATGTACTTTTAGCTCTGCAAAATATTAATACATCTAATCTAAAAGTTATCAGTTCACTGCTTGCTTTCTAAAATATTTATCACAATGTTTAGGCAGACTCTTGACTTGAAAAATGAACTCTTTCAACTCTATATGGTGATATCTGCACTTGTCCTTGTTAAGGTGTTTTTTGTTTTGTTTTGCTTAAATTATTAATATATCCAGATCAATGCATCTGCCCAGTTGTCATGTAGAAAACATGGTAATACATCTTCTCCAAGTTACAGGAAATATTTTAAGAAGTCTCCAAATTTGACATAACTGACACACACATAGATATATCACTAACATTTAAAAACATTTTAAATTGTATTTGCTTTTCCATCTATATTAAGCCATATAATTTTGGTATTCATTTATAAGGATTTGATTTGATTATTTCCAGTTTTTCTGCAGGCAGTATTTTTCTCTCAGTATTCATGTTATCCTCATTTTTTTTCAAATTTTTTCCCAATTTTGCTCTGTGATATATGATCTATTCAACCTCCATAATCTTTGATTCTCAGCAAAATTTATGGTTTCTCAGTTGCTTCTGGGGTGAATCCTGCGTATTCAGTTCCACTCAGCTGTGCATTCCAAAATGCAGCTCAAATAGTTAACAGCTGGAGTGGGGAGGAAGCATTGCTAAAGAGCTGCTCATGCTCGTGTGCTCCCCGCTTGCCCACTTTGTATGTATGGTCTGTGGTAATTTGAAAGTGAAGTATGAGTACATGCATCAGTACAGAGGAAGGCAGTGGAGACTGGAAATTCACTCTCAGTTGTGTCTTTTAACTAAGTCCCCTATACATAATTGGGCTAACCTCATTTTGTATATGTTCTAGAACAAGGCTGTCAAAACTCAATGGGAAGTCTAAAGAGTGTCCATATGTTAATTGAAAATAGGTAACACAAGGTAATATTTCAATCACAGATCAGAAAGCAGAAACTAAGACTTGTAAAGTAATGTTTCTGAAATGTCTTTCCATTGATTAGTTTCTGAGATTCACAGGGAAGATTTCTTAAGAAAAAATTCCTGCTTATTTTTGAGAAAATTACGTTAAAAAAAGAGAAAGCTTTGAGAAAACAGAAATTCAAAAAGAAGAAAAAATGAACCAGCAGAAGTCTCTTGATAGTGCATTTTTACTACCAAACTACTGAAAGCTTCTGAAAGAAACTACAACACCAGTAACAGCAACCAGAGACAAATCAAGCATTTACTCTCAACCATTTACCATTCAATCTACTTGACTATGTCTATTTTGAGCAGCAAGGACACTAAACAATTAACAACAAAGGCTCCTGGTGGGAAAACCATATCAAAGACTCAGTGCAATACATAAAACCAAATATCAAAGTATTTCAAATTTTAGCCTCAGCATCAATACACTTAAATTAAAATTTTTTGAATTTTATGAGCTAGTAACTAAATTGTCATTGCTAATTATGTGATACATTATAAGGCAAAGTGCCACGTTGCCTTTTCTTGCAACAATATGCAATGTACTTTTTAAAGCCATGGTTGTTGTCAAATATTGAAGTAGTTTTTCTTTTTTTAAAATTTTTTTATTGGATGTTCAAAACATTACATAGCCCTTGACATATCTTATTTCATACATTAGATTCAAGTGGGTTAGTAGTTTTGATTTGTTTGTTGTTCTCATGAAAATCTTTATTTTCTAACCCCCTCCTCACACACACTCTGATTTTCCATTAACCAAAGATCTAGGTGTTATTGTATTCATTTTATAAATGAGGAAATGAGGCACAGAGGAATGAAACCATTGGTCCAAGACCACACAGCTAATAAGGCAGCACACTGACACTACCACCCCTGCTCAAGGCCACGCCTCTTCTAGGCTAAATTTCCTCTATAGGTTAGGATGGCCATTTTCCTGAGTTATGCTTCCATTCTTAATAACAACACTATAGTGAGGTTTTAAAATTTACATGTCTTCATGACCCTCTGGCTATTTTTTATCCAATTTGTAAAGTAAGAATTTCTTCTGTCCATATGAAGTGGTTTACCTTATGAAATAGGCTTCTTTTCTTTTTTCTCTTTCTCTTATACATCTCAATCTAAAAATACAACAGAAGATTTTGTTAAAAGCTTTGCAATTTTCTTTGAATGTATATAGATTTTTAAATATTTTCCAAAAAAAGAAAAACTTAAATGGAAATTAAGCAGTTTATCATTTTTAACCGCACAGAATACATTTATTAATTTCTGTTTACAATTTGGTGTCTTCAAAATGCATTACTTATTTGACATTCATTTATATATTCAATTTCTCATGGAAATGTTGCTTTCCTATTTCTCTGTAGATAATAAAATTCTCTTCCTATGGTTCAAAATTACTGAATAAGTTTAGTTAATAGTTAGGTTAATTTTTAATCATTGTTTTATTTTTCCTGCAGTAAGAACTAAGATACTACAGGATGAGCCTAATACAAAGTGGAGATTTTGGTTCTCTGTCTTATTTACTTTTTGAGAGAACATAAGTTAAATGTAAGTAAAACTCAATATTCCTTTCAACACATTGAGTAAAATATACACTTGTTTTTATATATAGATAGATAAATCTAGATATAATTGATGTAAACATTAACTTATCAGTCAGTAATACATTACGACCCATATAAATAATCCTCAATATCCAAATATTTGTGAATAAAAGAATCTGAGGTCTTTTCATGTCAACATTCTTCTCCTGTGTATACTTTAATTACTTCTGCATTTTTTTCTCTTTGCATACTTCTAGAATATGAAAAACGCTGTACATATAAAGAACTCAATAATTTCAATACTTTTAACTGAGAATCATCATTTCTATCTTCTTTTATTGTTATGCTTAATGGTTTCATCTGTCACTTCTCCTAAACACTTTTATCTACTTAAATGCATACTTTCATTGTGGATTCTGATTCCCTTAAAATTAAATCTCATGAGGAAATCAGACATACCGTCGTGCATTTCTACCACATAATAAAGCTGGGCAGATGATGTTTATGGTGTGGTGAGACAGCTAGAGTTTGATAGCTGTAGTAAGACCAATGAGAGGAATGGCAGTTACTGATGAGCATTCACTGGGGTGATGGGGACCTGTGTTGGTCCTCCCTTTTCTTCTGTTCAATAGAAATGTGTTTGACGGAAGAATTTTTCTCAGGTAGGCCTTAACGGTTACTTCATTATTGATCCCAATTCCAACCAGTGACCCAGAAATTAAAGACTATATTTCACAAAACTGCTGGCCTGGACTCTAAACAAGACTCACAAAATGTCATGTCCTTGAAAACAGGAAACCCAACATGCTGGTATATGCCTGTTACTCAAAACTGAGTTCAAAAATAAAATATTGAATGGGCCACAGAAGAAGGTTATGTCTAAGTGTAAAAAAGAAACACAAATCTTTTCTCCTCTGTATGAGAAACATTAGAAAATCTGAAATGTGATATTATGTTGGTACAAGATCAACCATACAAGTCCTTTTATATACTAGTGCCATTTCAATATTATTTATGACTCCAAGGGGACTCCTCAATTTATTTTATGATTTTTAGAAGGTATGGATTTCAGAAGTCCTACTGAATCTAGGTTTGTACACATATAAAACAGTATTAAATCTATTTTAGCACTAACAGACAACTTAACTGATATTCTTTTATCTAAATGATGATCATGTTGACCCTCTTTATAAGAAAAACTTTGCCTAAAATTTTCTGTTTCAATAAATGGCAAGGCTTTTTTTTTTTATTCTTGCAACCAAAGAGAAGTACAAATTAAATCTAACAAATATTGAATTTAAGTATGATAATAGTATATATGAAAGATAAATGTAATAGCACTCTGTATAGATATTTTCTGGACTCTTTATGCTTCTAATACTTACAGATCATAATAATGACATACTTGCTTACCCAAATATCATGGAGATTGATTGATTAATGTATCTATCCATCTATGTGTTCATTTGTCTATCATGCTACAATAGTGGGTATATAAAAGAATTACTTATGTGATTGCTGATTGCTTTGCATTGGTCTTTGCTAAGCAATTGCTGCTGAAGTGTTATTCAAAGTGCTCTACAACTTTGCCCTTCCCCCAGCAATGTATAATTTCCAGTTTTACCACATTCTCCTCACCTTTTAGAATTGTCAGATTTTATATTTTTGGGGCATTCTAACTGATATATAGAGGAATTTCATTGGATTTCAATTTATGTTTTCCTAATGACATACATGTTAGCTCCTTCACATAGATTTGTTTGTCATGTACACAGGTTCTTTAATAAACAATGGATTCATAATTTTGTCCGTTTAGTTCTAGTTAATTGTTATATTTACTTCTAATATTTTAACATGTTCAGGAGATGTCTTTTATAAGATTCATAACTTCAAAATATTTTCTCCTAGTCTGAGTTTTGCTGCCTTGTTTTATAGATAATATCTTTTGATATTCAATTTGTCTTGCTTGTTCTGTTTTGGGTTGCTTTAGATAACTTATTCAAGTGACATTTGCCTAAAGCAATGTCACAATTTCATTAATACATTTTTTCCACAAATTTTTTAGGTTTCACTTTTATATTTTGGACTATAGTAAAATTGGACTTAAATTTTTTCTTCTTTTTTTTTGCCGATATGTGAATAGCCAGTTGAAAACACTGGTCTTTACATTGCATTGTCTTTGCTTCATTCCTTGCAAACAATTGAGTCTATCTGTACCTATTCCTGTATTATCCATTTACTTCCATTGATTGAGGTGTGTGTTATGTTGCTTCTACCAAACAAACTTTTTCTGTAAAGGACTGCAGGATACATATTTTAGGCTTTGTAGGACTCATTTTTCTTTATAATTTTCATTTCCATTTTATTTTTTAAAATGTAAAAAAAGTAAAAAATAAAAAATCAAATCAAATCAAAGTGCATTTCAGGCTGTGGTCAGTAATAAGCCTTTCAGCATGTGCTGCATTGTGTTGGCCTTCAGGGTCCTGTCTTAATTTCCAGCCTGGCAGTGACCGTGACAAATTTACATATTGTCAGGGTTTCAGTTTTGTTCTTTTATTGAAGAATAGTTTTGGCTATTGTAATTTTCTTCTTTTATATATAAATTTCAGAATGAATTTGTTGATTTCTATAATTTTTTTCTGAAATTTCAGTTTTTGATTGACATATTGAATCTTTAGACTTATTTGGAAAAAAATTAATATCCTAAAAATATTGAGATTTCTAATCCATGACCATAAGACATCTACTTTTATTTCTTTTTTGAAATTGAAAGAGTATCAATTTTAACATAGAACTATTATGCATATTGATTAGACTAATATGCATTTTATTGTTTATTATTATAAATCATAAAATGTGTTTTTAGATTCCAATTTCCAGTTGTCCACTGCTAATAAAAATACAACTGATTTTTTGTATATTAGTATTATATTCCATGAACATTATAAACTTACTCATTTGTTCTAGAAATAGTTTGTTGTTTTTTTTATTTAATCATTTTTTTTAATTAAGTCATTTAATTAAACAAAAAAATTTTTACACAAATTATTGATAAATAAACACAACTTGGTTTGGAAAATGAAATACAATTTAATCATATGTATATAGTTGTATTCATAAGATAAGTTTGCTCAATGAAAAGCTATATAATAATGAGAAACATTAAAGGGTCAAATTCAAGTACAAAGGAAGACACTCCTCTGAATTTCCATGTTTCATTGAGCATCACAAACCACCAATCTTTCAGTTCTTTTCTTGTGCATTATTCTCTTTCCATATTCTCTGCATCTGATTGGATCCCTAGATTTTATTTCATTTTTGTTGTGACATTCTCCACTGATATATATCATTGGCTGCTGTTTTGGGGGTTGAATGTCCTCTGGGTGACCATTCCTACCTGTAGAGCATGCAGGCTTTTCCCTGTGTTTCCAAACAGAACTCAGTCATTATACATTTTTTTAATTTATTATATATGAGAGCAGAATGTACAACAATTCATATTACACAATGGAGCATAATTTTTCATATATCTGGTTGTACACTAGAAATCCTTTTTTTTCAAAAATATATTTTAGTTGTATACAGACACAATATATTTATTTTATTTGTTTTTATGTGGTACAGAGGACTGAACCAAGTGCCTCACACATGCTATGCAAACACTCTACCACCTGAGCTACAACCCCAGCCCTACAAATAGTTTTTTTTTTAGTAGCTTTTTTTGAACTTCCTGTTTGGAGTTCCTAGGTAGATAGTCTGTTGTTTATCTAATGTTGCTTTCATTTCTTTTCAATATTTACACCTTTTAATCTTTGATCTGGTCACATGCACTGAGTAGGCCCTCATGTATAATACCAAATGAGTGGTGCTGGTGAGGATCAGTATCTTGTTCCTAGTCTCAGGGATGTAAAGCATTCAGAACTTCATCATGTATAAGTGCAATTGTACACAACAAGTTTTGTTTTAATTTATGATACCCTTTATCAAGTTGGGAAGTTTCCAGTTCTCCCACAGATGGGACATTTTATCATGAATAATAGTTGAAATTTGTCCTTAGAGTGATGGATTTTCAAATGCTGAACAAGAATTTACTTGTGATAAATTAGTTTGATCCCAATATATCATCCAGTTTATATATTGCTGGATTCCATTCCTAAGTTTTTTTTTATTGAGGACTTTCTGATCTTTATTGATTATGGGTATTTATTTTAATTTTATTTTTGATCAAAGTGTTTTTTCTATTATTGAGAGAATGGTTATACTGAACGGATAAAATAAGAAGAATCCTTTTCCTTCTACAGTCAAGGAGTGTGAAAAACTTGCATTGTTGCTGCCTTAAGTGTACTGCAGATTTTAGGCTGGGCTGAAGGTCTGTGGTAGAGCATTTGCCTAGCAGGCACAAGGTCCTGGGCTCAATATAGATCTCATTTCAAAAGTATATTCATATTAGATTGGAAGCATGTTTGTGTGTATGTGTGTGTGTGTGTGTGTGTGTGTGTGTCTGTTTTAAGGTTAACTGTGACTTCAGTCTAAGTATTCCACCTAGCATTATTCAGATAGACTTTTTTTTCTTGAGTGATTTCTTTGTAATTTGTGTCTTTTAATAAATTGATTAATCTAATTTGTCAAATTTGGGATATATAATTGCATTTAATATGTCCTCAAATCTTTTTAATTTAACTTAATTAGAATATTTGGAATTTGTTTCTTCTCTCTGTTACTTGGTTTTTCTAGCCAGCATATTATTAATTTTTTATATATTTAAAGTTTTTCTATTGAGTTTTTACTTTCACTTCATGAAGTTGTATGTTTTATTTATTTAAAATATTCTTTTTGTGTGTGTGTGTATAAATCAGTTACACAATAAAAAAGCAAACACTGAGGAATTTCTGAGACTGTCTTGCTCCTAAGAATGTAGATTGCCAAAGTTCTTCTGTTATTCCCTACTGTCCCCTCTTATTATGAGTTAGTATCTGCCTATCAAAGAGAACATTTGGCCTTTGGTTGTTATACTCTATATATGAATAATACATCAAAATACATTATATTGCCATTTATAACTATTAAGAACAAATAAAAAATAAACAAAAAGAAAGTAGATTGTTATAGTTTTATATACACTGACAGAAAAACACATGCCTTTTGATCACAGGTGGCATTTTTATTCAAGTTGAAAGCAACACCCAGAGCAGTTTCCTAGCACTGATGCTCCTGCTGCAAGACCAGATGGACCACAAGATAGAAATCCTGAAATCAAGAAAAAACTGTCTTTATAATCCTCTGGTACACTTGCTCATCCTCCCCTCCATATAAAATAGTCTGGAAACATCTTCCAGGAGAGAAGAAAGGTGTCTGTAGGTTTATTAACACAGAATGTGAGCAAAGGTATTCAAGCAGGGGAATTAGGTAGTTGTATGATTCCAGGTCTTTCCAAAGGTTCTTATCTTTTTTTATATAATTTTTGATTTGTTTTAATTAGTTACACATGACAGTACAGTGATCTTGACATATCATACATTTCAATCAGATGGGATATAATTTCTCATTTTTATGAGTGTATAGGTTGCAGAATCACATTCTTATCTTTTTGGAGACACTAGCTTTCAAGTGTGTTTCATAAAGACTCTTGAGTGACATGATCGGAACTGTGCAAAAATATCGAGACAACAGTGGCATGGTATCTTTTAATAATTATGTTTAGTTTTGTTTTTATTTTCTTGAGATGGAAGATAAGATCATAGCTGTATATAGGTCTGAATGCAAAGCAGTTAATGATATATATATATATATATATATTTCTGCCAAATCCTGTTTTATGTGTATTCTTCAATATTTAATGTTCATTCAATGAAAATATTGTCTTTCTTTTATGATATCTTCTTCAACCCACCCATCTTAGAAGTGGGGTAATTTCCAAATATTTTTAGGATTTTTCCAGATGATTTTTGTTATTGTTTTGTAGCATAGTTACCTTATAATCAAAGGATACACATTATATAATTTCAGTTCTTTGAATTTGTATACTTTTTCTATGGCCTCAAGTATTTTTATCTTGGTGATCGTTCCCTGGGAAAAAAGTTGGATTCAACTGTTTTATTTCTGCTATTATGTTATTATTTATGACTCATTCCTATTTTTAACAATTTTCCTCTATTTGGCATACACATCCTTAATCATAATCTTCACTACTTTAAGCTATTACTTGTCAATGCAATAAGTTACCCATTGCCTCTCGAATTCTCTTTGCTATTGTTTTCATACTATGCAATGCAGGAAATTTTCCATTAGGTATCAATTAATTTTTAAAATATTTAAATATAGAAAAATTACCTTTTTTATTTCTTCAATTCTAGACTCTTCAAAATTTTGTTTGTTGACCTCTATTTTTATTTAGCATCATAATCTCTTTGTCTGAAAATTTTTCATATATATATATATATATTAGTTTAGATCTAGGAGAGTTTGGCTATTAAATATATATACACATATACATGAATTGAGATATATTTATATACATCTATCTCTCTATATATATGTATGTACCCCTCTCTCTCTCTCTCTCTCTCTATATATATATATATATATATATATATATATATATATCATAAAAATATATGTACAAACATTCTTGTTGAGTACCTACATACAGGAGGAATTTCTAAGTCATGATTCATATTCATGTTCAATATTATTTGATAAATATACAGTCATATCTGCTTAAACTGTTTATCAGATATATACAAGAAATCTGAACTGTGCAAATCCTGAACTGTCCCCACCTTTAGCTATACTTGTTATTGTCATTCTTTCTCATTTCTGTTGAATGTGAATGTTGAATCTTATTTTGAAATTACTTTTAATTTGCATGTATGTTTAGCTTTCACTTCATGGATGTCAAATTAAATAAAGCACCTTTTTATGTGTATTGACTGCTAGTATATTAGCTTTTAAAATATGCCTGCTTGCTTTTCTGCCCATCTACCTATTTCATTTTCTGTTTATGTCTTTCTTTTGTTTTTTTTGTTTTTTGTTTTTCTAGTAGAAAATCTTTCAAGTCCTTATAACTTTTATTTCATTTTGTTTTCTAATGCATGGGTTAGGAATAGAACAAGCTGAAAATAAGTGAGGATATTAGCATCCTGCTCTACCAACTTCAGAAAATACTTTCAGAATTACATTACTTAGTATTATTTAGAGCAAATATCTTATAGATATTTTAGCAGTTAAAGAATGCACTTAAATAATAGATATTTAACTTGTATCTGTTTTTTAGTAGGAAATAGATGTCAAATATTGTTATTAAATGAAAGTGTTATAATACATTATGAGACAACTATAGCACATATACATTATTCAAAATTGTAATAGATAACTAAACTCAAATTTAACTTAAAACATCAAAAACAAGAATACCTGCTTCATTCATAGTGAGTTTAAGGCCTTTTAGGATGAATTGATTTGGATGCATTTCTACATCTATAGAGATGATTGTATAATTTTTGTTTTATTTAATTTAATTATATAATTGATTTTAAAAAAATAAGCCTGGGTTGGGGATGTGGCTCAAGCGGTAGCGCGCTCGCCTAGCCTGCGCACGGCCCTGGGTTCGATCCTCAGCACCACGTACAAATAAAGATGTTGTGTCCGCCAAAAACTAAAAAATAAATACTAAAAATCTCTCTCTCTCTCTCTCTCTCTCTCTCTCTCTCTCTCAAAAATAAACAAATAAATAAATAAATAAATAAATAAAAGAATAAAAGATTAAGCCAATTCTAGATTAAACCCAACTGAATTATAAAATATATGTATTTTACAATTGAGTTGGTTTATTTATTATGTATAAAAGGTATAACTATTTTGAAAATTCAAATCTCCCTGTACACAGGGTTCTACTGGATTTGGTTTCCTAAAATTTTATTTCAAATTTTTCGTTTTCATGTCGACAAGAGTAATTTTCTCTTCTGTTAAATCCTCAGGTTTTGCGTTTAAGGTTCTCGTGTATAAGAAAAAAATGATGATAAAATCGTCATGATTTTTTTGTTCCTTAGATGCTTTGTATAAGATTTTCATTATTTCTCTTTTGATTATTATTGAAATTCATTGCTGAAAACATCAGAGAAGAGATTTTTCTTTGTGTGAAGGTATTTTAAAGTTTTGGTGGTGGTGTTTTAGATAGCAGATACAACTCCTTCAATAATATAGGCTATTCAGATTCTCTGTTTCCTTTTGTCTTCTAAAGTTACACTTTTCTAAGATTTTTACAGTTTATTCAAATAATAAAGTATACTGGCATAAAACTGCTTATAATATCCCCTTAATATCTTTTTATCTGTAATATCTATAGTAATGTCTCCTTTATTCATTAATCGTGTCATTAGTATTTGCAATTTCTGATTTCTAGTTTTTCCTTGGATACTATCAGGTTGATTAGACTTTTCAAATAACATTTTTCTTTGTTAAAACATGTACACACATGTGCAAACATACACGCCTATATGTAAATATTTTACAAAAATTTACTACCACCTTTATTTCTAATTTTCTGTCTTTGGATTTCACTTTTTTATTCATTATTTTCTTGAGAAAAATATTTTCCAAATAAACTTTTAATATTTAAGTACCTGCAATGTTTTTAACCTACAAAGTTATTGCTTGATATACTTTAGCTATACTTATGTAATTGTACATATATATTTATGTAATGTGCCATAATTTAGAATATATTCTAATTGTCGCTGATGATAGTTGGCTTGCTTATTAAGTCTAAATTTCTAAATGTAAGAATTATTTAAATATTTCTGTTTTTAATTTCTAACATAAAATCCTTTCTGCCAGATAATAAAGACTATATAATTTTAAGACTTCAAAATTAGCTGAGATTGTATAATATGCTAACTTATGGTCAATTTTTCAAATATTGCTAAGTATATAAGATATGAGTACATTAGTTGTTTATTTTATGATTTTTTGTTCAGTATTCTGTATATGTTACTTATGAAAAATTATTAACTTTATTATTTATAGCTTTATATCCTTACTAAGTTAATTTGCTTATATTATCAGCCATTCAAATGCACTACAGTCATCAAGTGTATTTAGTAATTTTGTCTATCTTATTTTAGTTCTGCCATTTTTCTTTTACATCTTTCAAGTCATAAAAGTAGAATTGTCACATTATTGGCAGATTAAAACTCTTGGCATAGTAAATTGTACTTCTTTATCTGTAGTAATTTTTCTTACATTAACATCTACTTTTTGTTCAGCTTCATTTAAATTAAAGGCTTCAAATTATAGCTTCTATTCATGTTTTACTACTATATAAGTTTAAAACATATTTTAGCTTCATGGCTGATTTTCTAATCCTGATATTTTTTTGTCATGTAATTGCAACATTTAAAAGACTATAATCTCTTAGAGATAATTCACTAGGCTGAATACTTGTATTTGTGTACTTTCCTTTGATGTGTTTTATTTCAATATTTTTGAAGCTAAAAACGAAATAAATTAGAAATTTATTGTGTTTAAATGGTATAACTTTTTTAAAAAATTCAAATCTCCCAGTACACAGGGTCCTAAAAAGAAACAGAACTAATAGAATGTGTGTGCATTTAGAGGAAAAATATTTACCTTAAGGAATTTATTTATATTACTATGGAGGTTGTGAAGTCCAAAATCTATAGATTGGATCTACAGGGTAGAGATCCAGGACCAAGACTGCAGTTCAAGTCTCAGAGATACCTACTGACAGAACTCCTTGTGAGACTGGAGGGCTGGGGCTGCAGGGGGCTTCTATCCAGATTTTGAATGGAATAACTGATGCTCACCCATATAAAGCAGGTAAATTTAATTAATTCAAAGAGCAACAATTTAACTGTGAATCTCCAAAACATTCTCAGAGAAACAGCCAAAATAAGATTTGGACACAAATTTAGATAAGGTAACCTAACAAAATTAACAGACACATTAATCACTACACTCTTTTTCTGAAGTATATTCATATAAAATTCAAATATTCAACAGAATATAATTATTCAAGCATATAAATGTCTATGATAACCAAACTTGATAAATATAATAAATATCCATGAAGTCAAAAAGTGAGCCATAAAGTACTGAAAGATATTGCTTTTATATTTTAAATTTCATTTCTGTGTCACCTTTTTCTCATCAATTTCTTTCAATAGCCTTACATGGACCAACAAAACTTTACATTCAGGCTTGGCTAACAGAGAGCTGTTAAGTGAGAGGAATATAATTTCAGGGAATTTTATTTCCCATATTTAATAACCACAGTATTTAACATCATGTTACCAATTTTAATTTGAAATACAGAAAAATTTCATCCTTAGAAAAGTAAATGTTTAGCCCAATGTATAATTGTGTAATGGTTTCATGACTCCATGTTCTAAAGTGCTTAGGTTAGATTGTCCAAATTCCTTCCTGAGAATAATTCACCGTTTTTTTTTTTTGTTTGTTTGTTTGTTTGTTTTTTAAGGATAGCTAGTCTTTGGAAGCACATATAATATAGAAGGCTTTTTCTTTTTTTCTTTCCCTTTTCTTTTTGATAATTCTTTTGCAAAAGGGGTATTCTTAGTAATAGTTTTCCCACAAGTTGATTAGAATTCTAGGCATTTGCATTTTGGTTCAGTTTAACACATTTGTCAGATGGAACCTTAAATCATACAGTAAACTGTGAAGGCTAAATTCCTTTGTAATGGCATTGTTTCAAGATTTATTATGCTGATTAATCCAAAGCTCAAAATGATTTCTTGTTTATCTTTAAGGCTCCATTCAACTGAGAAGACACAGTAGGTCAATTGTTCTCATCAGTTAGAGGGTGATTTTCCTCTTAAAGTCAGTTCTTAGTTCTATTAGTCTTTTTTTCTTTGATTTTTAAAATATGTTTTGCATGTTTATAAAGTCCAAGTTGTATGGTTTGCGTACAAATGAAATTGATGTATCACAGTGAGGAGTATATGAATGAAATTTTGAAACACTTACTTGCGAGATATAAAGACGTGATTTGTTTCTTACAGATTCACAGGTAAATTCTGTAATTTCATGTTTTATTAATTAAGTGGAGAGATTAATGACATTTGTCTTATTTTATTGTCTGCTAGTAAATTAAGAATATAAGTAATTAATGGCTAATTAAAATAATTTAAATTCTAATACCTAGAAAGTACTCAAAATTACTCCTTGATCTATGATTCACAAAATTCTTTTGCTCTCTCCCCCAAAATTTCATAATGTTTCACCATTAAAAATGTACACTAGGGGGAAGGGGATTAGCAAGGATGGTGGAATGTGATGGTCACCATTATACAAAATACATGTATGAATATTTGAATTTGGTGTCATCATACCTTATATACAAACAGAGATATGAAAAATTGTGGTATATATGTGTATTAAGAATTGTAATGCAAAAAAAGAATACATGTATAATGGCATAATTTGGCATGAAAATACTTAATATACAGAGATATGAAAAATTGTGCTGTAAATGGGTAATAATGAGTGTAATGCATTCCAGTGTTGTCATGTATGTAAAATAAATAAATAAATAAATAAATAAATAAATAAAAACGCACACCAAAAGTGATTTATTCTCTGTGCTCAAATGTAATAAGAAACACTTTTATTAAAATCTACTTTTATCTATCTGCACTTCTACACACATTCCCATATTCAAGGTAAAGCTAATTTGGAAACTTTTCTCTGGCAGATAGAAGAAGAAGAAAATAAATTTAAGCAGACCTCATATTTAGAACTTAAATTTGTAGAATAAAATTGTACACAGATAAATAATACTTTTTTCTGATTGATGGCCATCTTTAAAGAAATATACAGTAGTGCTTTCCAAAATGTAATCTATAAACTCCTGGATGATAGTCACCAGGATATTTTCCTTAAATGTAGATTTCTTGGCCTACTCCCAAATATATGACCCTGAAATTGAGAGATTGGGATGGAATACAAGGAGGGGGGAAAAAGCCCAAGATTATACATATTCATTAATAATTTTACTTTATACATAATTTTTAAATCACTGTTATAGAAGATTTTACAAAGTGGTAGGAATTTTTTTAAGTTCAAGGGAGTGCTGTTACCTGTAAGTAAATTTCTTCATAACACATTGAAGTTCAAAGTGATTCCAGATGAAGAATTATGATAATTTGCATATAAAATCCACCCATGAAAAACCCAATATAGGTCAATTAAATCTAAAATTCTAGGTCTAGAACAAGTTTTCCACCTTGGATCTTATTTATAATTGGCTCTCTACTGACAATTTTTTGTTATGGGGGGAGGCTATTCTGTGCATCTATGTTAGCAGCATCTATGACCTCTACCTACTAGATGACAGTAGCACCTCAGTCCTATTTGTGACCATTTTAGTGATCACTAAAATGTCTCCAAACTTTGCCAGATGTCCCTTAGGGGTAAAATTACACCCATTTCTGTTTGGAATTAATGCCTAAAGGCAATGTTTATAGTGAATTGATTCCTCTTGCTTGTACTTTTACCTATAAATGTTTTATCCACTGTTGGCCATGAAACATAAACATTTTGAAGAATACCTCCCATTGATATAGTTGTTTATATTCCCAATACTTATCACAACTAACATTGTTGGTCTGCCTCTAACAATTTGGCTTTTACTGGAAAAGCTGATGCTCATTGCTTTTATTTAACCCAAACCCACATTTTGTCCTTCAGTATTATATTTTAACTGAATAAATTTAGAGATAATTATTTTTTATGATAAGAAGTGGATGTCAGTGCATAGAAATTGCTTCAGAGCTATTACATATAAATATTCCTTGTCCATAAAGAAAAGTACCATGCTCTATAACATTAGCTACACTTCTCAGAATTATTGACTGAGTGTAAACAGTGGTAAAATTAACCTTGTAATTTTGCATTAAACCCCAAGTCTCCCATTAGCTTAAGTTCACAATTTGTCATCAATACAGCATTCAGTTTTTAAGCTACAAAGAGATGTTCCCAAGTATTTCAGATCTGCCTGAGCACAAGTTTCCAGTATCCTGCTTCTCCTGGTTCCAACATAAGCTGTGCTGCTCTTTCCATCTACACAAACAACTCCCTGTTGGTAACACTGACAGTTCCACCGAGAACTATGAGGGACCTATGGCCTCTTTGATCATGTTCATAAGTTCATAATGAAGGACAGCACAAAGTACCTCAAAACCATGCCACACTGTCAGAAAAAGTCCAATCAACCTAACCTCAGAAGTTTTATTCTCTGAAAGAAATGTGCTCTGTCCAGAGAGCCACTACCTGTGTATAAAAATGGAAAACAGCAGCATGTATGAATTTCATCAGCTACAGTCCTGGGACGCCTAGTAGTGGTGTTCTTAAAACTGCTTTCTCATAAATCCCCATGAAGCACTTTATTTTGCTTCCAGAAAAACAAATTTAAAGTAGTTTCATGTGCAAAAACAAAGTGTTTGGTTGTACTCTGAGGATGCTAGATGTTTTCTTTTAAATTGAAAAAAAAGTCTCTGATTGGTAGAAGTTGTTGCTGCATAAGATTTAGAAATCACAAGGGGGCACTCTTTTACTAAATACACCAGCAAAAGGGCAATGATTTGTGTACGACTATTTTTTAAAATATTTTTTTCATAATATAATTGTTCTATTGACACTTATATAATACTATTTTTCAATGTTAAATTTAGAAAATTCTAAACATTTGATCCTTTCCATTGGAAGCACTTATTTCATTAAGCTAATTGTAGCAAAAATGTTAGAAAATTTAAAATTGTACCGTAAGAAATAACTTTCTTTTTGAGAACAAGTAAATATTTCCACCAATAACAAGAGTTTTGGGAAGTCTCTTTTCACTTATTTTTGGGGTATGAAGATGTTCTAAAGTACCATTTTCCTGCTTATATTTAGAGGTGTATGATGATGTCAGTTGTTAATGTTACTTTGGCAGTTGGTAAATATTTTGTCTCTCCATGAATTTTATATAATTTAGGCACTTTAATAGATATCCTTAATTTATCTTACATTAAAATAAAATTTTATTATTCTCCCTGTGTGATGCTAGTATTGAGTATTTCAGGGATGATGAAAATATTTGATCATGAATCATTATTTATCATTATGACCAAACTGGAATTAAAAATGTTAGGGAGTGGGAATAGAAATAAGCCAAGTACTCACTTGAGTATGAGTCCATATTATTCTAAATATAAACATGACCTATTTCTCTGATTAATAGTGATACATAAAAATGATAATAAGAGAAGAATTTCAAAACAAGGATCACAAATACTATCAATAATTTCTTTGTGGATAGGATCAGTGTATTCCAAGAGGAGCAATTAATGGCAAATTTATTGGTGTTGTATAACCACTGCAATTTAAAATAATTTATTTAGAATAAATTGTGTCAAATGAATGATCCTCACTAAAGTAAGCCAACAATTGTTTAAAAATTGTAAATAATAAGTATAGTCATATTTGCTGGAAAAACTATCTGTAATAACTTCTCTAGCTTTTCTTTAAAAGCTGATGGTAGGTAGAAAGTTCTAGGACCAGGGAAAGGAACACTGACTTAATGAGAAAATACACACATACTTCTAGCACTTGAGTTTTACTAGTTGTGCACCTGTGAGTAGGTCAATTAACCTGAGGTTCTCAATACATTCACTGAAAAATAATAATAAAAAACTATAATTATATTTTAGTTTTTTCTAGTATCTATGACTTTAATAACTGTTTTACACTATTTATATCTAATATAATATGCATTCCATTGCAGGCCTTTTGAGTAATTAAGGACCTGGTAGAAGATAAATTACTGTTTTATGGAGTTCTCAAATGTCAAATTACTTGACAACACATATTCTGAAGATGCAATAACCACACATTAAAATTTTAAAATAACATACAATAATGGTTGATAGTATAGCATATTTAAGAAATGTTCAGGCTCTATAGAAAATTTGTGTCCAAGTGACTTTGAAAAATACAGTTAAACTAGCACTAGCTATATTATCATCTTCATCATAATAAGCCATTATGAGGGCCTTTATAATTTCTTCTCATTATAGTAAGACTTGCTCTTTATAATTAATGCCAGATATAATCATATGTTCATTATTCTAAGTATTAATTTGTACTGTTAAGATTCTTTAAATGATCTGTGTATTTTTATTAAATGTTGCTAATCAAGTACTCATTTCGCCCTTAGGTTTAATTATTAAATTTCAATAATATTTGATGAGCTTTCTCTTCTCAGAAGCCAACCTAACTTAAAGATCCACAGGTTTTCCATTGGAATTCAGGTTTTCTGACTCACATTTCTGTGATTATTTTCCTCACAATGTCACAGCTACTAGAATATATGTTTTCTGTGAAAGCAACAATGAGTCTCAGATTTTAGAATGGCCATAAAGATTAGAATAGTAGGTACTGAACAAAAAAAAAGATATAAAATGCCAGAAAAACAATTTTTACCATGATTTGATTATAATAAAATAAAATTAATTTTAATTACCTATATTTCTTAATGAAAACTGCACACTGAAATAGAAATTCCACATTCTCTGTCAATACATTTTACTAATATTAACATAGGCTATATCTGTGTCATTGTCAAATGCAGTTAGAAAGTAAGTTTCTGCTGGGTATCCTACAGAAGAGTAGGGTAACTACAGTTTACAACAAACTTATTATGTATTTTATAAGAACCAGAAAAAAAGAGAGGTTTCCCAACACCAACATATGAGAAATGGAGATGGAAATGCAACTAATCTGATGGGATTGTTACACGTTGAATATATTAATCAGATTACATTGCATTTCATAAATGTGTAAAATTAAAACTAAAATTTTTAGTTGTTAAGAAAAAAAATCTCATCAAGAAAAACTTGCTGTCAGTTTTGAAAAAAAATGTGACAACAACACTTAAAAATATATGGATAAAAATGAAATTGACAAGACTGGAGAAGTAAATACTGAAAGTATTAGGAGGAAATGCACTATTATTTTTCATCATACAACTTCTTGCCTGGCACCTGGAATCCTGAGTAATGAACATGATTCAGAAATGACGAAATTCATTTAGAAAGGCCGATGTGCATGACTCTACATCTTTCTGTAGGTGAAGGTTAAAGTCTGAAGGGTCTTTTTCTGTTCCTTTTGCCTCTATCCCTTCTTCCTCCCTTTTTTCCCCTGCCCCTTTCTGTTCTTCTCTCCTAGAAGCATCCTTGCTCTTACCTTCCTCATCTTTCTTCTTTCCCTGGTCAGTGCCTGTCTCATAAACTCATTCTCAATATCAAATCTGTTATCTGCAACATTTAGGTCACTATGTTTTAGACCTGCTAATGGAAAGGTGCTGTGTTTCTATTTCCTGGGTTTGGTTTTTCCAAATGATTCCCTTAGAGTTCCAGAAATCAGAGATGGAGAGAGTAGAATTTTTTTGCCTTCAAATACCATAACCAAGTGAGTTCTTACTTTTTCACCAAGGCTTCTCTGCCACAGAGTGAATCACCATCTCTCTTGATATCAAAGTACAGTGAAAATTTTTCCCTGCACTGAACACCATCCTCATTAAAAAATGTACTAAAATACAGAAACTCAGAAACGAATCAACCCCTAAGGATATTACCATTATCCTTTGAGTTAATGTTATCCTTGCTTTGTTAGTTTTTGTCTTAATGTTAATTTAGATAAAGTGGAATCACACTTTATCTAAATTAACAAAGTATAGCCAATTTCTTTGTTGTTGTTATTGTTTTGCATATGATTTTTTTCATTTTTCCACTTTTAAAATCCATGTTCTTTCAATATCTTTGAAAACATTCTTAATTTCAGAGTGACATCCTATGGGTCAAATACATGGTAGGACTTAGAACAATTTCCCATTGTTTGTAATCAGGGTACATTGATAAAATATCCCTGCATTTTATCAGAAGCACAAGTAATGACTATGCTCTTAAAACTAATTGCATATATTTCACTTAGTTGAAGCTCTTGGTGATGCTGTCATAAATATTTTAAATGTAATATTTTGCTATTGTTCTTGCTATTCTCTTTACTTTTGACAGATGCCCTCAAATAAAATCATTGTCCTAAGAACAGTAAAAATATTGAGATTCCTGATAATAAGAGACAATACTTACCCAAAGGTTATGTTACTTGGTTTTCCTGCTGGATATAAATGAGGCAGCCCACTTTACCTTGTCCTCTGTGAAGCTGGCAGTAATTTCCAATCCTACACTAATCCACTGTTATCACAAGGGAATTCCAAAACATACCAACTTCCCATTTCACATTGCTTTCTGCCAATGCACAATAGCAACAAGGGAATCAACCATTTCTCAATCACAGTTGACTGCAGAAGGAATCTCTCTTCATTAACCCAAAAGTTCTTGCTGTTATCACTAAATCTTTTACAGCTATGTATTGACAATTTCTAATGACTCCTTTGAGGATTCTCTTTTTGGTTAAATTACTATTACATGCAACAATATTATCAGTAGATGGCCCCAAGAATATATTCTCAGTTATATTATGTCTACTTATACAAGTTAAGAAGAGCATTATCTAAAGCTGACATGAGCAGCTGTCTGTATAAAATTATATGATTATGAGATGCCCACTTTGGGATACTTAGAACTTTCTTACTCTGCAGGCCATCTGACCATATCCCACATTAAAGGGTGTTCCATCCTGATGTCAGGGTGTGTACAAATAGCTGTCAAAACACTATGTGAGGATCCTCATCCTTTCATGTGGTATCATCATGCTCTGTGTCAGACATGCATATCTAATTCCTCAAGTAAGAGCCTAATATTAGACACCAAGATACAACACGAGTAAAGAGTTTTCCCTACCTTCAAGGTGTTTTCATTCCAGGATAGAATGAGACAGACAAATGATTAATAAGAAAAAAATAATTGTTCCATATGTAATGAGCAATTGGAACATCAAAGAAAGAATAACAAAGTTGCCTGGAAATCTTTGGAAGGCTTCAGAGGTATTGGGAAAAAGTGTGGGAGTTTGAAAGTAAGCAGGTGCCATGAAACTGTAGAAAGAAAAAATGGCATATGTTAAGAGAAGGGTGATTTTTTGCATGTATTATGAAAACCCAAGGTAGGATAGGGCTGCAAAGGAAGGTGTAGTCAACTGTTCTTGTTCTGCCTCAGAGACGTCAGGAGAGGAGACACACTGTCATCTGTGACATTGGGGAGACAGTTCCAACAGGGCAGTATGGACAAAAGTTAGACTGTGTTTAGTAAAGTAGTGAAGCGGGTGAGAGAGTTGGGACAATGAAGTGAAATGAAAGACATAGAGTCACCTGTAGCTTGGATGATGGACAAATTTAGGGGAAGCTATGGGCAAAAAATTTATCTGCTTTTTTCAGGATTTGGAATAGTCTCTGGCATGCAGTCTGTTCTCAAGGGAATGTGGGGCTCCAGTAGCAAAGGAGCCACATTTCTGTAGGGTCTTCCAACCTGCCTTCTACCAACCTTCTTTGCTTCACTCTCTGCATGACTCCCTTACTGCATTTCTCCCTGTCTTCCTCTCCTTTTTCTTAATTCTTCTTCATCCTCCTGATCCTCCTCCTCCTCTTCCTATTCCCTTTGGCCCTTCCCCTTTCTTCTTTTATCTTTCAGGACAGGCTTGGAGAAGTTGAGTTAGGGACAGTTTTCTAGTTCCACCTATCTGTTTGGATTGGCAACCATGTAGTTATGTTGAAGAGTTGTGTCTAGTCTCCCGGAGGTGTTGGTTGCCTGGGGCATCTAGAGTCCCTGCCTATTGATCCCACTATTTGAATTCTGTTCCTGGCTCAGGAATGCCATTGCTATGTAGCTCTGAAGTCACTCTATTTTGAGAGTGGCTTGTTCTTGTAGTGAGTGTCTGAGCTGCTGTAAACCAGCATGATTTCTGATAGCTCTCCTCTACATCCTGTGATACTGTGCTCTATTCACAGGACAGTTTATTGTTCTTTATGCTAATGCATTGTGAACTGTATGATGATAGGACCATTTCCTGAATATTAAGGCAAAGAACAGTGATTAGTTTACAGACACACACACAACTACTTTTTGAATGAATGCCATATCCGATTCTCACATATATATACGAATATCTGAGAGAAAATACAAATAAAAACTATTTTATGTTGATAAAATATTGGAAGTCAGCACTTAGTTCTTCCTTTTGTTTGCTTTATTTATTCTCTTTCTAAAAGAAAGTCTGTATTTTTTGGTACAAGATTTCTAGTTCTTATACAACTTATTCCCTGTTTTTTAGTATACTTTTGGGCATGTTGAGAGGGACTTGGAGTTGAAAGTAGGGGAATAAGTGTTCTTAGGTTGACATTTTTCCCAGAATATTTTCATCGGTATTTTTAAAGAAAATAATATTTCCCACCTTATTTACTCATCCTGTTTTCTAGATAGAGCACTGAATGTCTTTTTCTACTCTGAAGGAACAAAAACATACCCTCATCAAGGGAACTTTAAGGAAGTAATTCTTGATGTGGCATAGCAAGTATAAAGCAGTTGTTTTCTCACACCCATTGTCCTTTATCTTGTTCATCTGTTAATTCTGAAATAGGCAAAGCTAAGAGGGACAAAAAAGACTAATAGTAACTAAAAGTTGTGGGATTTCTCCTAAGGAGTTACATCTTGGAAGCATTGAATGTACCATGTTCTTGAGAAATTAAAACAAGCACTTTACATGTATGCATAGATGATTCATCTTTCATATGTAAAGTGCTTGTTTTATTCTTCTTAATGTATTTACAGCCTTATAAATAATATATCTCAGCATCTATAGCTACATGTTTCTGAAAATTATCTGATGATGGATAATTTCTGCTTTTCATAATAAAAAGAAAAGAGAAATATAGAAATATAGAAATATGGATGCACAGATTGATGCTATCTGTGAGGATTCAAGAAAAGCCTTATGCAGAAGGAGACTTTTGAAGTTTTGATCCATGAGATGCAACATTGCTTTTCTAAGTGGAAACTAGGTAGGGGAGTGGAGCAGATTATATTAGGTTAAATCTTGGAGAGATACTGACACATTCAGTTGAAAGAAAATTTAGGTTTTTAAACTTTTCTTATGAATGATATATAGATTTTATTAAGTTCTTACTAGTTTCCTGACACTTCAGGTTTAACAAGAATTATTTCATTTACTACATTATTATGGTATGATAGAGGTATTATCATCTTTTTTTACTGAGGCATCTCAAGTCTGTTACAACTTTCACTAAATGTGATATGGCTTATTAGAGGCTATATTAGTTTTATGTTGCTATATGATAAATTAACAAATTTAATGTCTTAGAGCAATGCCTTTTCACTTATCTCACAGTTCTGAAGGTCAGAAGAACATATGTGGGATTTAGTGCCTCCCCTTCCCAGGGCATCACCAAACTGAAATCAAGGATGTCATTCTTAATTCTAGATGTATATATTGTTTGCATGATTCATTCTGTGTGGCTGTGACTAAAATCCTTGCCTTCTTGCTAGCTATTGGCTTGAGTCCAAACTTAGCAACTAGAGGCTACTCACAGTTCTGTGCCATCTAACCCCCATGGATAGTTCTCCATGTAGAAGCTTGCTTTCTTCCAGGCCTGCAAGAACTGATCCCTCTGACTTCTAAATTCCTCCACAGACTGCTTCAACAGTATCAGTATAATAAAACATAATCACTGAGTGACTCCCATCCTCATTTGATGTAAAATTTAACCATGAGCAACTATTATATCATATTTGCAGTTCTACGCACACTCCAAAAAAAGGTCATAACATACAGCCTATATACTGGTTGCAGAAATCTTGAAACCTTTCTCAGAATTCAGCTGAGTGTGGTCTAACCTTCCTAATTCAGTCTCATTCCTTTATGGGCTCAGCCATTGCTCAAAATTCAGTCATCGAAATCAGGTCTAGATGAGGTTCCTTATATGTTATTGATATATACAACTCCTGAGGCTCAATCTCTCTCTGGTGGTGGACCAGTCAATGTAGCAACAAATTACCCATAGGAATTCCATAAAATGAGAGTGAAACAGGCTGAGGACTATAGCCGTCACATTCTGGTTCATAAAAGAGCAAGTGGAAGGTAAAAGAGAATGACTAATCCAAAGCAGTTCTGCAATCCAGCTCCACAAATGGGAGTTTCTTGACTCATGTGTAAGGCCTGGGAATAAATTTCTGTGGTTCTCGGTTTCATCCTCTAGTCTCTTGGTTTCACCTTCTGAGTCATTCTTCCTTTTTATGAAAAATAGCATAGTTTTGAAGTTGAGTAGTTTCTCAGCTGTTTCTTGCCTACTATAGTTTGGATCTTAAGTGGATCCTGGTGGCCCAGGTGTTGAAGACTTATTTCTTGAGGTTGCATTCTTGGGGGGTGGACCTTTAAGAAGTGGGATCTGTTGAAGATGTTTGGTCATTGGAGTCATGTCCTTCAAAGGGACTGTGGAACTTTGGTCTTACTCCTTTATTCCCTGGTATCCCAGCAATGAGTGGCTTTGCTCTGCTGAATACTCTCTGCAATGATATGCTGATCCTTCATAGGCCCAAAAGCAACAAACCTCCAAAACCGTGAGCCAAAATAAACCTTTTATCTTTATAAATAAGTTGATTATCTCAAGAGTTTGTGATAGTAACAGAAAGCTAACACAGTGCCAGTAGAGCTAACATAGTGCAAGAGTCTGGCAACCTCTTTTCATGTGTACTTTCTCTTTCCCTTTCAAGTTGATATAATTTTTGTTGATATAATTTTCTCAAGGGTTTTGTGGGCCTTCTGTGAATTTCCACAGCATTTATTAGACAAAAGGCACATCCCCAGATTTTTCACAATAATGGCTTCTTTATTTTTAGTTTAGAGGCCCTCTAGTTTGAGAAGAACTGTGAGGCAACTCCATCTCTTGAATTTGTCTTTGCACGACTAAATACTGACAGTTTATTATAAGCAGTACTTATCTTGGAAATCTCAATGCTATATCCAGGTTCATCAATTAAAAACCATGCTTTCTACATAACCAGACAATTTTGCTAAGCATTCTGCCATTACCTAAACAAGGTCCATATAAAAACGAATTACTATTTCTGCACTTCCAAACATCCTTTTCAGGAATGTGTTTCACGGTTTTAAAAAAAAAAAATCTGCTAATGTAAACATATACCAATATGTGTATACCTAAAATTTACTCTCTCATTTCTTTCAAAAACATGTTTCTTTGAAATCAAAGTGTCATCCAGCCACCCACTCATTTGGAAGATCATCTAAGAAATAATTGCTTCCAACCTCCCTCAGGTTGTTCACCAAAGTCAGTTCTGTGGGTTGCAGGAGTTAGGTCCCCATGGTCTTGCTGTTTGTCAGATGGAGACCATTCTCAGCTGCTGAGGGCTACTTTTAGGTCTTTGTCACATGGGCCCCACTATGGGCCCTTTTATGCTTGCCTTCTTTCTGACTTCAAGCTTACCTGTCTTGTCTTGTTTTGTTTTGATACTAGGGATTGAAACCAGGGACTCTTTATGACTGAGTTACAAACTCAGCCCTTTTTAATGCTAGTTTTGCATATTACTGACCATCTTATCAGATTATATTTTCAGTTAGAAATCTATTCAACTACTAATAAATGGAAGGTAAGAGCATCAGGGTTTTTGATATAGTATGGGGCATACATGTTCCCTCTATAATTGCTCAAGCATGTTAAATACATGCCTTCCATCCTATATTATAAGGTGGCTTCTCCAGCACCAGGCAGAATTCCAGCTAACAGACAAAGGAAAGGACAGAGGGCACAGATATTTCTACCAAACAGAAAGACTAGAAGTTGTAAGTGTTGCTTCTACCCACATTCCCTTTTTATAGAGTTTATTCAAATGTCCATTCCTAGCTGCAAAAGAGTCTAAGAAATTTAGTTTTTGCTCAACAATAACAGACACAGCTAACATTATTATTATTATATATAAAAAAGGGAAATGGAGATGAGAGGATCACTAGCCCCAACTACCACATGTTAGGCAACTGCTTTCCAAAGATTTTGGGCCAGTACTTCAGATTATGATGAACATTTTTGACCTATCCTTTCTGGTTGATGAGAGGCAAGCAAATAAAAGTTCAGGAGTATCACACAGGATATGAAAATCCAAAGTTTTATTGGCTTGGGGCAGAGAAATACCTTTAAAGTACTAGCCAAGTAAGCAGATGGTAAAGATCAGTAGTCAATATGAGATTAGTGGATATCCTTTGTGGTACAAAGGGCAGAATAAACATCAGTGCATACCAGAGTAGAGTGACAAATGTGTTTCCAGGAAAAAAAAATAAAGTATGGTGCAGGTATCTGACAATTTTATGGGCTAAGAAGAAAAAGAGATATGACTGACCATATAGAACATGAGAACATAACTACATGGGGTCAATTGGGAGTTTCATTTGACTTAGCTCTGATTCAGGTTGTGGTCCCATTTCAGGGAACACATCAGAAGATACTAAATAGAAGATTGAAGCTAGGCAAGTCATGAAACTAAACTCTCACATAAAATTAGATTAACTTTTGCCTATACTCATTTGAGAAAGCAGAAGTTAACATGCTTTAACACATTGTATTATTGTCATTAGTATGAGTTTAATGATTTAACCACAGAGTCAACCTGGGAGTGATAAAGATCGTAAGCAGATATCATTAAATATCCAAAGAATTGTGGCCTGGATATATTGTAAGAATTTAAAAGAAATGCAGAGCATTATGAAGCAAGGACTAGATTAGTTGTGATGTAGTAAGTGCTAAACTAAGGCTAAATTGTCTGGGTTATGGGTTATTGATGCAAATCCCAGCTACTCTCTTTTGAATTCCTAAAAGTGAGATAAATACTATTAGCCCATCCCACTTGGAGGGGGTGGACTGAAAGCCATAGTGTAGTGACTAGAGACAGAGGCTCACGCTATGCCTTAGTATTGAGGTAAAAGTCCACCTGCTATCTGCTGTCCATTATTCATCTTTCATTCTGTAGAGATGGTAGTCTCAATTTTATTTTCCTTGTTGGATAATTTTCTTTTAAACTCTCGGGTATTATTAGAATTGCAAGTGTGGATAATAAAGTGTCAATTATAATCATAAGCCCCAAATCTAGAAATAGAAATTTTTCTTTGTAATAACTTGGAAAAATCAGTTTCATTAGATAGTTTAAATGTTTTAATAAGGGAATTAGAAAATATTAGAGTATTCAGACAGTATTTATTTGAAATTAAATGTGCAGTTGAATATTTTTTAGATTTTGAGATCAAAAGTTATAAAATAATTTTTCATGTTATTAGACTCAAATATCACTAAAGTAACTTAATTACCCCAGCAAATTGCCTATTCAAACTAATTAAATTACTTTCAAAGAAGTAGTTTATTGAATTACTTCCAAAGAAAATTAATATATTGAATTTATCAATGAGATGTAGATGATTGAAAATGGGTTTGAAAAATTTAATTAATTTTGTAAATAGTAGAAATTAATAAATTTCACTTTGTTTATATTAGGATGAATACACATTAGTCAAAATATCCTTTGAGAGAAATTGCTAAAAAGTACCCAATTTATGAAAAGAATAAGGAAGAAAGTGTAAATTTTAAACTTAAAACCTTAAGTGAAATAGGCCTGTGCAGTTATAACATTATTAATATTGATTTTAAAATTCCAAATAGCTATAAAATTTTTTCCTAGCACATAAATTACTCATAGAATTACCAAAATTATCCTTTTAGTTCAAACATAATGATACTTTATATTAAAATAAATTAATATCAATTAAAATATATTAAAAATAAACAACCTTTCTGCACTTCCAAAGTGCTGTGTGTTCACATACACTTTCTTCTTTGCAAATATGAATATGTATACATACATGTTTACATACTTCAAGTTTATTTTATATTCTTTCAAAAACATACTTTTTTAAAAAAGATCTTAATCAGTCATAAAAGGATTAGAAATGACTAATAAATACACAAGAATGTTCAGACTCACCTTCAATTAAATAAATATATATTAAGATAATGCATAATTTTCATAAGTCAAATTGGCAATCATTTAATCAACACTTGGTAAAATTAGTGTCATGAAATGAATGCTTGCTTACATGAATGATACCACAGAAACCCTGTAGACTCTCGGAATCCACAAAGGCAATGAGCACTTAGTCATATATGATATCCCATGTCCTTGCTCTGGTGATTCTATTTTTAAATACTTGTGAAAATGGATATTAATCAGACATACTTACAAAATTTTAAAATTTGTAATAAATTAAGAAAGGATTCAGTTAAAAAACGGTATTTATATTGGGTAAAAAATAACCACTAAAAACTTTTTTCAAAGACTAATGACATGGGGATATGTATATTACAAAACTAATTTATATGTATGCTACATATATAAACCTATATAAATATGCTTCTATTTAAAATAAGTACCTAACATAGAGATATATTTGTAAGGCATAAAAAAGACAAGGAAGTATTATGACATAATTGTAATATCTCATCATAATAAAATTACTAACTCAAGTATTTTTTCTTATGTTTCTCTTAAATCCAGGTGTACTTCAGTGAGCAAGTGTTATGTTAACTATCACAGTATTTTTTAAAAAATAAACTATATTAAATAATGTATATTTAATTTTATATACTTAGTGCATCCACTGATTTATGACCAGGCTTCTTCCATAAGTAATGTACCGTATTTATTTTCTTGGCAGTTGGTTTAGTTGATGTATTTTTTTTAGATTACATAACTAATCAGTTTGAGGAGTGAAATGAGAATACTCTTCAAATTTCTGTCAAGTTTTCTGTGCCCTGAACTACCCTGTAAAATGAGAAATAACTTGAAAATAACAAAAAGAAGAACCAGAACACAAAAGTAGGGGGAAAAACTCAGTTCAGATTATTTGTCAAAGGCTTAGAATCTTAGCTTGTGAGAATTTTGGAGAACATTTTTGAAAAACTAGCCATCCAAATAAAATATGTTTGTCTGGGATGCAAATTCATAAACAAAATGGTTGTATAAAGTGAGAAAGGCATGAGTCTTTGTTTGCTTTGATATTATTTTTAACACATTGAAATATTCCAGTAACTGATTTGAATTGCAATTTGGGAACCAACTGAGTCAACAAAATAAATATGACAATTTGATGCCATCTGAGGATATTGGCATTTTATAAAAGAAATTGTCTTGTAGAGCAGATGGTGTTTCTGGCTCAGTTTGCATCTCTTTTTCTCCCTTCCCCCCACCCCCCCGGATGTAGATTTTTGCCCTCAGATTCAAAGTAGTCTCTTGCCAATTCTAACACCATGGCAATAATTAAAAGGTGGCATGGATGAAGTGCTTCAAGGTAATAGAAGCTTTCACAACTCTTTAGGATACAGGGAAATACTTGTACAGGTGATCAGAAGTAGGAAGATACAAATATATCATGCTAACTTGGCCGCTTTTTCAATCCTTTTAGACCATTGCCAGAAGTTCATGGAGCATTGCTCCTATTTGCTTAATGGTGTCATGCCATAGTAGTTGACCAGCCTCACCTTGAATGCTTCTTGCATCAGAGAACACTCAATCTCTTGTGGGTTCTTCACTTGGGGTCATAGATTCAAAAGAAGTCCCAAGTGAGTTTCAGGGATTAAATAATACCCTGAAATTATATGCAAATTTTTGGATGTCAAGGTTAAGGTCCATATGTTAATCAGATTCTCAAAAAGCTTATATAACTTCAAAAGAATTAATCACTGCATAGGGAGCTAATTCCATTTCTAAGAGCTCAGAAAATTGAAAAGTCAGATACAAAATGATAGTACAATAATAGCTTATACTTCTCTATTCTCCAACCCCCTCTGGGAAGACAGAAAATAGATCTGGTCACTTGACTTAATTATAATTGTCTAAATGAAAAAAGTCATTCACCTTCTTCTTTTGAAGTTCTCCACTTCTCTAAGCACTCCTTTTTTTCTTAAGTGTCCCTTCTTGATGACAGGGAGTCCTCTCTCTTACATATACATTCCAATTTGATAATTTACTGTTTAAAAGGTCGTTCTCAGATTGTAGTTTCCAGGAGTGATTGAAATCATACCAAAAAAGGACTAATCTTTCCCCTTTCTCTATACTAATCTTATATTAATAGAGAAACATCTACTTTTTGGAGAAAGGCATAGCAAATGTTTATCTTCTTTAAATGTTGTTTCTTTACATATTAAGATACCATTTTGTTAAAATTGCATGAAGTGTAATGACATTTTGAGTCTCCCATTTTTCCCCTATCCTCATACTGGCTTTACTCTTTTCTATCTAGGTCACTTAATTGTGTGACTTCACCTCCATTGAAGCACTCCTGTGCTGACTTTGACTTTTCATTCAGACTAGGCCAGGTCACTTGAGTGCTGCACTTATTACCAAGCCCCCAAATTTCTCAGCCTGTCACAGAGAAATAAAACTGTAACAAGGTTTTAATTAAATAAAACTGTAAAACACTCATGTTCAAATCTTAATTTTATCACTGAATACATGTATTATTTTGGACAGTTTAGTAAAAATCTTGAAGGAAGAAGAATTATCTCAAAATGCTTATTAACCAAATGCCATGTTGGAACCTTGTTTATGTTCTAATTTTAACAAACTCACTTGAAAAAGACATGTTTGAAACAAATAAGAGACATTTAATATAATAGTTGTATATTGGATATTTATATAAAGGACCATTCATTACCTCTTAAAGACATGTCCTACCAATATACAGACACTGCTATGATATTTATGATTTCCTTTAATATAGTTCAATGGAAGTATAACTACATGGATAGGTAAAGCAATTTTTTTTTGAGATACCAGATATTAAATCAGAGGTGCTTAACCACTGAGCCACATCTCCAGCCTGTTTTTATTTATTTTGAGACAAAGTCTTGCTGAATCACTTAGGGCCTCACTAAATTGCCCAATCTGGCTTTGAACTTGTGATCCTACCTCAAGCTCCCAAGCCACTGATGTTAGTGATTTTTGAAGCTTGTCAATGATTATAGGAATTCTATTGTGCTATTATATCCACCATTATATTTTTAAAATATTTCTATGATACAAAAGCCAAAATTTAAAAAAAAATCTTATTTAGTTCTTGGAGTTAAAGAAAATCGGCTTGTATTTCAATAAAAAAGTCATATCTGCAGAAATTTATTATACCTAAATCCTAGGTATTTTCTCAGAGACATGAAAAGTCAAAACTTAATTTTAGCTTCTAAAGTTTCCATATCTTTAAATAGGGGGTCAGGGATCAATTTTTATAAAAAAAAATTCTTTTTCTTTCTAGTTTGTACTCTAGGAACTTATTCAAGACTTTCTAACTGGAGTGAAACAGATATTTAGAAATAATTTTCATAAACCATGCTTTTGTTTTGTACCAATTTGAATCTCCATTGTACCCCAGAGATCCCTTGTGTGAATGAGAAAGAAAACCAAAAAACAAAAACCACACATTCCTTTGGTGGAGGCTTTACCTGAGAATCCTTGTGCAACTCATGTTATAACCTGGCTATTATTGAATCTTTTCTTTATTTGCCAGAATCCACTCCCAGTTAAGCTGATTTTTTTCTTCTTTTATAGATAGTTACTAACTTGGCATCCTCTCCTTCTTCACAAGCACTGTTTGTGCAAGCTAGTTTAAGGTCCTGAGGACATGACTTTTCTCTCCATATCACATGCATCTTCCCCTTATATAAACCAGTGACCTATAAATGCAAGCATTTTCTCCACAGATTTATAAAGTGGTAGAGAACAACACACACCTCTTTACAATTAAACTTTGTATTCAGAAATAATTGCAAATTCACATGCAGTTTTAAGAAATAATACCTTTCCCTAATTTTCCCATCTTGCAAGACTGTAGCATAACACCACAACCAGCATTTTAACATTGATACAGTCTATCAATCTTATTTAGATTTCCTCAGTTTTGTACTCATTAATGTACTTAGTTCTAGGTCCTAGTCATGTACCAAGGGCCTTAAAATAGTTTGCACCAACAGTGTTTATGAAGAAGGAGCAGATACTAAATTAGTAACTATTCATAAACAAAGAAAAATTCAGCTTAACCCCTACATAGGTTAACCTACAACCTCTACATAGGTTAATCCACACAGTATTAAAACCTGTGTGATTTTGTACAGATACTATGTCTTAATTATTATTACAAAATAATAACTAGTAGTTAATATTTAAAATATATCCAACAGTGTTCTAAGCATTTCACATATATTAACTCATTCGATACTCAGATCATTGAAGTGGTAGACACTATTTAGTATCTCCTTTTACTATGAAAAGTCTGAGTTACAGAGTGGTTCATAACCTTACTCCTGCATCACCAAGCAAACTGGTCATCCAGCTGAAACTTGAATTAGGCAGTCTGATTCATAGTCTATTCCTTTAATCTCTGCATTGTAATCTCTGACAAATGACTTCAGTTTTCAGTTCTTTCACATCCTTTTTTCTTTTCTTAGCCGTAAGTGGACACAATACTTTTATTTACTTGTTTGTTTGTTTCTTTGTTTGTTATTTGGTGCTCATGTTTAAGCCCAGTGCGTCACACATGCTAGGCAAGCACTCTACAACTGAGCTACAACTCCAGCCCTATTACTATACATATAGATAGTAATATGATTACAGTATGAAACATGTCTTCTATGTCTTCTTAATAGGCACTAAATGAGACCTTTTTAAATCAAAACCTCTATTCAGCATGTTATCTAGTTTTGCTGGAGAAAAGTTATTTCTGTGGCCCTGAGTTTAGCTCATAACTCGATAAATCCTTAACTTGCTATATAGCCTACTTTATTGTGGTTTGAGGATTAAATGAGACCCAGGTTAAGTCAGCTGTCTAGCACAGCATTAGAGAGATAATACTGAAAGTCATTTGCCTTCTTTTCCCTCTTGCCATCTATTATTCCTTCACCATTTCACCACAGGTAGCTCCAGACTCCTGTTTAAAATAAAATTTATTGTATATATTTAAGGAGTATGAGATACATATAGATAATAATATGATTACTGTGTGAAACAAATAAACATATCTATCACTTCATACATTAATCTATTATTGAAATTTGTGGCAAGAGCAGCTAAAACTCTCTTCAGCAAAAATCCCATGTACAATATTAATTTGAGTCCTCATGTATATTAGATCTCTAGATTTATCCCATATATATATGGTACTCTGTACCCTTTAACCTCTCCGTTTCCTCTTCTTCACTACTCCTACTGCTGGTAACCAGTTTTATTCTCTCTCTCTCTGTACTTGGGGCTTTAAAAAATTCTACATATAAGTGAGACCATACAATATTTTGTTTCTGCTTCTGGCTTACTTCATTTAACATCATGGATCTTTGTTTTCCAGTTCATCCCTATTGTGGCATATGGCAGTGAAACCAGAGTTCCTCCACTTTTGCTGGCAGTTGAGGTGTGCATCATTGGCAGGTCTCTGTAGCCAAAACATGCTGTAATTCTTAATGGTGGGTTCTGCCCTCAAGTGTTACAGCAGACCCCAGCAGCTCACCACCAACTTCTTCCCAGGTTCTTGTCTTATGATTTAAAGAATAAAATCCACAGGCGAGGAAGAGTGAGTGCAAAAGAGTAAGATTTATTCATGTGGGGAAAAAGAAACAGAGCTCTTGCAAGGCAAGAGGGAACCCAATAAGGATTCCCACTTGAGTGTGGTTGGCTAGGGATTTATATAGCACATGGGTCAATGCTATTGTTCCAAATTTATGTTATCAGTATTTTGAAAAATGCAGACATTCTTGGCAAAAATTTATGCTAATCAGGTTTTTAAAATGTTTTTGGTTAACCCTTGAGTCTAAACTTCCATTGAGTTCTACTCTACTTCCATTTTATCACCACTTGCCTGCAATCCCAGCTTCCCCAGAAGTTGAGATCTGTGGATGGTAGATGTTTGGGGTTCTGGGCTACGGTGGTATGTGGAATAGGCATCCAGATTGGACAGGGCAAGGCTGTCTCAGTGTGAGGCCTGGCCTGGCTTGTCAGAATCTCCAGGTGGCCTGTGATCACCTCCTACACTCTAGTGCCCCTTACATGCGTGGATTAGTGTGCTGGTTATGCATCTTAGCAGCCTGGGAGCTATGTCAGTAGGACTCTCTCTCATCAGGGTTTTCTCTTTGATGAGGCTGAATTATAATTTTGTGTCTGTTTTCCCCACAATTTCTTCACTCATTCATATGTTGATGGACACATTGATTATTTCCACATCTTTACTATTGTAAATAATACTGAAATAAACAGTGGTGAAGATATCTTTACAAGGTGGTAATTTTATCTCCTATGCAGAAAAATGGATTGCTGGATCATGCAGTAGTTCTGTTTTTTTTTTTTTATTTAGAAATCTCCATACTTATTTCCATAATGGCTGCACCAATTTACATTCCCAGTAACAGTGTTCAGTGGTTTCCTTTTCTCTCTCATCTTTCCATAATAGTCATCCTAAGAGATAAGAAGTGGATCTCATTGTGAGTTTGATGTGTATCTCCCTAGGTATTAATACTGCTGACCACTTGTCATATAACTATTGGCCATTTTTATGTCTTCTTTGGAAAAATGTTTATTTAGGACCTTTACCCATTATTTGATTGGGTAGTTGAGACAACTTTTTTTGTCACTATGACAAAGTGATCTGACAAGAACAACATAATGGAGGAAAATTTTATTTTGGCTCACAGTTTCAAAGGTTCAGTTCCTGGTAGAGAACTTCATAGCTCTGGGCCTATGATGGGACAGAACATCATGACAGAAGGTCATGGCCGAGGAAGGCAGCTCAGATGATAGCAACCAAGAAGCAGAAAAAGGGCTCTGATCACCGGGGAACAAAATGTAAACCCCAAAGTCACGTCTTCAGTGACTTACTTACTGTAGTTTCAACCTTCCTGCCCACAGTTATTACCCAGTTATTTGGTATCAGTGAATTAATCTACTGATTAGGGTCCAGCTCTCATACTCTAATCATTTCACCTCTGAATATTTCCTGCATTGTTTTGCAAGTGAGCTTTGGGAGGATACCTCATATATAGACCAAAAACATTGTTTTTATTAATGCCATTGAATTGTATGAGTTATATATGAATTTTGTATATCGATCTTTATAAGATACATTGTTTGCAAACATTTTCCCCCTTCTATACCTTGCCTTTTCATTTTGTTATTTCCTTCCTTTGCTATGTCAAACCCTTTTAGTTAAGTTTGTTTATTTATTTATTTACTGTGCTTTTATAGCCCAAGCTTTTGATGTTTTTAATTTTGGCCAAAAACTCATTGCCAAGGCTAATATCAAGGAACTTTTCCTGAATATGTTTTTCTAAGAATTCTATGACATCTGGTCTTTTATCGCTTTTGATCAGATTTTTAAAATATGGTATAAGGGTCCTTTTTTATACTTTTGCATGTGGAAATCCAGTTTCCCAGGACCATATTGAGGAGACTATAGCTATATTTTCATGGATATTGGTCTATGGATTTCTACTCTTTTACCCTTACCAATGATATTCCATTTCACCACTTGAGCTAAGGTGTTTCTTTTTTCTTTTTTTCTCTTTTGTTTGTACTGGGTATTGAACCCTGGGCACTTTACCACTAAGCTATATCCCAGCCCCTTTATTTATTTATTTATTTATTTATTTATTTATTTATTTTTTGAGAAAGTTGCAAAGGACTTCACTAGGTTTCTGAAGCTGGCCTCGAACCAACAATCCTCCTGTCTCAGCCTCCCGAGTTGCTGAGATCACAGACTTGTACTACCATAAGGTGTTTTCTTATCCATCAATTCTACAATTATTCTCACCAAGCATTGTAGGATCTATCATTTCCTTTCCATTTTCACAGCTAAAATTTCAGCCCACATTCTAATCACCTCTGGCAACTCCATGCTGGGTTCATGCATTAAATACCCAAAGCATTTATTAAATAGAAATTGTGAAAATTTGAAATTATGAGTTCTTGTGTAGACAAATTTTTATTTAACAATGAAACCGAAATGTTCTGTAGAGAATAAGAATTATTAGACTACCTGGAGGGCAAGAGTTCAGGATACAAGTTCTGATCTATGAGGCATAATTATAGAGCTGTTTATTGAAGCCATATGAATGGATATTTTCCCCCTAGTGAGTAGTGGACTTAACATTTTCCACAGAGTGTAACTTTTTTAAAAAAATGGAAATGAGTTTATAATTACTTTCATCAATATAAGAAAGTACCTTGCTTCAAAATACAGTTAAAGTAATTCAGTGCATTAAAATAACATTTTTTGAGGTACCCTTCTTGAGTCTGGCAATAAAATTTTATGTTCAGGGCCAAATAGAACAAAATAAAAAATATCATAAGGTCTTTCCTTAAAAATAAATTTAAGATCAGAAAGGGCCTTCACATATTTTCTAAAAATCTTGCAATTTGGAATTTCTATTGTCTTTGGCTCCTGCCTAACTGGTAAACTAGTTACTCTAAATTTTTACATACTTGTGATAGATGCATAACTAGTAAAATAGATCCTGTATTTCATGGGCTACAGTTTATACAGAAAGAACTGTGGTACTCCAGGCTGTCTTCATGCCATGGTTGGAAAAGGATAACCTTAGTACAATTAAGTTGTAGTTTAGTGTGGAAAGGAGATATTAAAACCAATGAAAACACTGCTGACCAATTACTTTGGCTATTTGAGGTAGCAGATCCAACAGATTAAAAAGTGGTGATTTAAAGCACAGTATGTACACACAATAGCCCAAGAGGGTTTGACTTTCAGATTAATGAAGCTATAAAGATAAATTGCCACCTACATGCTTTCTTGCTTTTCAAATATGAAATACTTTAAAAACTGAAGTCTAATTATGGACTATAGTTCTCCTGTGAACATTAATAAAAGTTTGACCAAACCTAAATTATGCTTTCCACAACCTTTTTAAAGTCAAATGAAAAAAAAAAAAAAAAAAAAAAAAAAAAAACTCAACCAATTATAGTAACAGTGCTGTGTAGGAGGTTTGCAAATATATGATACATTTTGACAGCTGTTTGTTACTGGAATTCTATCAAGACAATCACTAAAATATTTTGGAGGGCTTACAATGAGAGAATGCTAAATTTGTAGTTGTGCCTTGGCCACTGGAGGCCCCAGAGTTTTAAAGGTTTCTCTAGTTGTTACAATGCTACCAATTCTTGAAGTCAGCAACATTCTGGAGCCCAGATTCCTGTGACTGATGCAAAATACTTTCTTGAAATATAATCTTTCACTGTTCAAAATGTTTATACCATTTATACAACAAAATTTGTCCTTCTGACATACTTGATCAATAACATAGAAAAATAAGATGTTCAAAGAACATCACTATAAAAATGGATTCAATGATTAGAAAATAATGTTCCCGATTTTAAACAACAGAATGCTGTCAAGATACAGGAAATTATAAATGGAAATGTAGCGTGCTGATCCTTGACTCTGTCATTTTCAAGACCAGTTAGGTGTAGTACATGTATACTATCCATATGTATATATCTACATTGTTGATCTCAATGTCCCTTTTAATGATGTTGGTTATTATTGTATGATTTGTATATGTTTCTTTTTTAAAAAAAATTGGAATAAAGTTAAATCTTACTTAAAACTACCTCTTCTCATTCTTCCACCCATCTTCTTACTTTGCTTTACTCTAATTTAGTCACTTTCATTAAATTTGTCATAGCCCACCTGGGTCCCAAAGCATCTAAGAAGCATTGGAGTAAAAAGAAGGCATCCTTCTTTTTATCTTGTTATTTCTTGGCATCCTTGGACAAAAAGGCATCTCGCCCAATTACCTTAGCACATCCTCAGGAAGCCCAAGGAAACTGTGGATAATCACTGTGATGTGGCTAGCAGGAAGCCCAGTTTTGCAAAAACATCAATTTCAGGCCATTTTCTTAGTAATTATTTCCAATTTTTTGTTACAGCCCTTATGCTAAGCACTTTATAAAACAAGTCCTAATCTATTAAAACTTTATCTCCAGCCTTATTTCGGTTTATCCATTATCATTTCCAGATTCTGGTCTTCACTCTGTAGAAATACCCAACATATAGAACTCTTCCATCTCTGCTTCTGTTAAAATTGTCCCTTCAACCTGAAAAAAAAAAAAAAAAAAACATAAACCCTCTCTAAGGCAGCTTAAGTGTCATTTCCTCCAAGAAGTCCTTTCCCACTTTGTCAAGAAAAGTTATGTGTTTCCTTCCAACTCCTCTCTCTTTAGGGTACTGTTTCTCAAATTTCACTGTGCACCAAAATCCCCCAGAGGGCTTATTAAAACACAGATTCCTGGGATCCATAACTTGAATTTCTGATTCAGTGGTTCTGGCATGGGGCTTGAGAGTCTCTGTTCCTAGAAGATTCCTAAGGATGCAGATGCTGCTAATTTGGAGATTACACTTAAAGGACCACCATTCTGTATTTTAATTAAATGAAAAAAAAATTAAAAATGTAGTTTCCCAAACACAATAGTGAACACTTGAAAGGCAAAGAAGTTGGTCTTAACTGTCTTTAAGTGTACTTTTAGTACCTGACCATAGTTCCTGTGAATATAGTCAGTGAACAGTCAGTACTGGAAAATAAAAGCTTACATGCAGGCTTGGGGGATAGGTAAGAATAGATGTATAGTCTTAATATATTAGTAACTAGCTGAACTAATGGTTAGATAACTTGTGCAACTGATTTTATCTGATGAGCCTGTGGTTTCCTCATCTTCATCTGGGGATTACAAAGTAGTGACCACATCATGTCTCATTGTTTTGAGAATAATAAACTAAATATATATATATATATATATATATATATATATATATATATATATTTATATTTGGTTAGTCCTCCTATGGGGTATTGTGTGTGTATGTATACACATGACCATGTAGTAATAACCTCGTTGGCCAGCACATCTTAAATTTAGTGTTACCTTATTAGAATTATGGATAAATTTTATTGAAAAAAATTTCTCTCTTGCATTTTCTAACCATATTAAGTGCACAGTTTATACTGGCCACCTTTTATGGGTGGAGGCCAGGACAATCAGGAGGAAGAGAAAAGTGGTTATGTAGGGTGGACAAGAAGACACATTATAGGCCTCTGAAACACAATTTCTGTGGTAGCTGGAAAGTTCTTGTTTATTAAAAGTGGTTTTAGGTTAGACAATATGTTCTTGGATTTTCAAAGCTTTCACTTTCATTGGAATGGGTAAGCCTTTACATTAAGTATGGTCGGCTTAACATAAACATCTAATACTTTCTTCGTCTCCTGTATCTGCCTTCTTTGGCACATTGCCAAGTCACTTGAGGGTTGCTGAAGTACAGTTTTTGAACAATGATTAACATGTAGCATGAGGTTATTTTTCCATCTGGATATTTTACATATGGGCAAACTAAAATATGAGGGTTTCTGGTTATGAAAAGTCTTCAATTCCTGGAAATGTAGGTGAATAGCTATTATCTTCCTAAACATATGTAGCTGGCTCTGTGTTTATTCATATTGGATGGGGAATAAGGTGCTTCAGTCTATGAGGTCATAGACTGATGGCCATTGAGGCCATCACAGTCCTGAAAAGTGAGCATACTCCTATGCTAGAGAGACTTAAACAACAAAAAGAAACTGACAGAAGATTTTGGTGAAGGACTAGGAAAGAAATAACATGAAGTATAAAAGGGACTAATTTTGATTTGAACCTAACATTTTCTACTTACTTTAGACAACCTCATTAATATTGGCAAAGTTAATAGCAGTAAAAATTATCTGATATACAATTGCTAGAAACTGATTTTATTAATCTGATAAATCATTCTGTCCCAATCATCCATATAGATAGATGCTCAGTTACTTTCATCATCTGTAAATGAAAAAAATTAAACATTATTGAAATGTACACTGCTTCAGGCTCTTTGACATATATATTGTTCGCATGGCTTATTTTTATCACTACTATGAACAAACAGAAATACCAAATAATAGAGATTTACCCAAGAAAATAATCCTAAGGAAGCAGAGTTCAGACTAATCTCGACTACAAATCTAGAGTGGACAACATCTCATTTATCAAGCATGAAGAGCTACTAACCTGTTAATATATTTAAGCTGCCTTCAGAACTGGAAGAAATAACTTTTTTAATAAGCCACAAAGTCTATGGTACATTTTCATAGCATCCTGAACTAAGAGAAATCATCATCAGCAGAATACTCTGGATACACTAAGGAGAGTTATTTGGTAAAGATATCATGAATATTATGTGTGACCAAAAAACATTTACTTAATGATGGTATTAGAAATATTTCACATAAAATTCTAAATAGAAATGTGAGTCAGCTTTGCATGCTGTGACCAAAATACTCAAGAAAAACAATTTGGCAGAAAAGTTTGTTTTGGCTCATTGTCCCACAGGTTTATTTCATGGTCAGCCAAATCCATTACTCTGGGGTCTGAGGTGAGGCAGAACATCATAGTGGAAGAGCATGGAAAAGAAGATGCTGCTCCATTCATGGTAACCAGGAAGCAGAGAGAGAAAGGGGGAAGGCCACAGGGAAGATGAACCTTTTCTGGGCATGTGCCCAGTGACCCACCTCCTCCAGCCAAGCTCCACCTGCCTACAGATGTCCCATAAACAATCCATTCAAACTAGGATAGACTAATTAGGATTCAACTCTCAAGATCCAGTCATTTTCCCCCTGAATATTCCTGGATTAACATGGGAGCATTTGGATGCCACCTCATATCCAAATCATAACAAGCAGAAATGATTTCCATGTTATAATTCAAATGGGGATTTTGAATATGTGCTCATCTATGAACATCAAACTGAGGCTTTGCTATTTTCCAGTTATTTAACACCATACATTTCCTTCCCACTCCCCATCCTAAAGAAAAAAGCCCAAAAAACAACAAAAACAAAAAAAACTTCAAGTTTTCTATGACTAGATCTTAAATAGCCTGAAAGACACATAAACCTAATTTTAAGTTGAATGTTCTGTTTGCATACTTCATTGTTATTATTCTACAGAAAAAAGAAAACATGATTTAACAAGTCTCCTTTTTGTGAAATTAAAAGATAAAAATCTCCTATTATGAATGAAAATCTAAGGGGGAAATATTTAAATATGTGGTCTTTGAGGTCAGACAGAATAGATTTGAATCCTAGCTCTCTTATTTTTTGGCTGGGTCATCTTGGGAAAATATTCAGTTTTGACCCTCAATCAAAATGATATCAGTGGGGATAATTAGACCTACTTTTAAGGCTAGTAATAAGGATTAAATCAATCCACAAAATGTATTTAGTCTCATTCTTATACACAGGAGGCCCTTAATAATATGTATTAGCAATTACAGTAATTATTGCATTATAGGACATTCCAGGGAATTAATTATGTTGATAAGATAGAAGAAAACCATTCATGCATGTTAAAGAACCTAACATTGAAATCTGAGAAAGAGTATATCATTGGCAAAGAAGGAGTAGACTTTATTACACTTTTGAATTAAACTCCTAAGCCATGAATAATAAACTACACAAATGAATACAAAAACAGTTCCCAGATATAATGAAAAATTTAAACTACCTCTGGAGAAGGTAGAAATGCATTAGAACTCAAAACATTGTGTGAAATCATGATGTTGACATTTGATGCTGTCATTTTAATGATTGCACATTTAAGGCTGGTTTCATTTAAGTGTTATTCTTTCAGTGATCCTAGGTTCGAGAGAGTACTGATAGAAAAATGATCAAAATTAAGTAAACTATACTTGAAATTTCATTTCTTTATATTTGGGCATCAACAAAACCTGTGCTGGGAAATGTTTGTTCAATATTTAACCCTTCCACAACACAATGGGTTAAATTTGAATTTTGCAGGATCAATATATCAAATCAATGTACAACTTTCTTTTGCAAAATAAGCCAAGTGTTTAAGATAAGAATGTTTCAAATATTCAAATTAAAATGCTGAATAGGACAATCACATTTAGTCAATTTTTAGATTTATTCATTTGGAAGGTGTAAGTCATATTTTGAAAAATACAGTGTTTTATTCTTTATGCTAATTTATGAATCCCTACTTTAACAACAACAAAAAAATGGCTAAAGAGAAAAAAAAGCATGTTAGACTAAGTCTAACTAAAAGTTTAATCACCTAAAGTTTTGTGTATCTTTCTCTATACTAGAGGGATTAGTCCTTCCAGAATGCTTTTGTAAAAGTAGAAATGTAGTAAATAAATTTGTTTATATGTAACTATGGGGCATATTTCTTGTACAATAGCAACCAAAAATAATTTTGAGCTTCAAATATCATCTTCATCATGCTATGTGAATAACAGTATTTGAAACTATGGTTTTTGATAACTTTTTACCTATAATTGGTTATCTATGCTCCAAAGAAAGCATTGTGAACTGAAATGTAAGAATGACACAAATAAAATAATGACTTCTTCTGGTTGATGGTCAGCAGAAGAAATCAGGACGGGTGAGTCATTCATGTTCCATCATACCCTGCAGGTTGTTTGTAAATCCTTGTCAACTTCTGTATTTATAGACTTAACCAGAAAGAAAGACAAAAGATAGAAAAACCAGACTGTTGATAAATTTGGAATAGGAAAACCTACCTACAAAGACAGGTGCTTTGAGCTTTCCCAAGAATAGGTTAAGTAAAATCTCAAGTTTGTTTTACCCAAGGCATTCTGTTTTTTCCATGTTCAAGTTCCTGTTAAAGTTCAGTAGAAATATAATCCTTTGTTTTTTAATTCATTAACTTATTCAGGACACCAATGTTTTGCAAGCACTTTTTGATGACAGAGAAACGTCTATTTTGTTTTGTTTTTGGTCTCTTGAAGGCCATTTATTTTGGTTGTTGAAAGAGGAAGTCACAAATTAGCACGAAGCACAAAACACTCTATATTTTCAAAACATAATTTAAACCTTTAAAATGAATTTCTCTGAAAATTGTCTATATGTGATTGTTGCTGTAATTTTAATTTAAAAAAATTAAATATGCATAGCTCAAACACCTGGTTTAATTTACAAAAGATAGCCTCCATGCAAGGATTACAGAGATGGAAAGAGGGAGTAATAACTAGTTTTTTAACATATTTTTCAGAGCAATGGGACAGAAGTTTTAGAACACTTGGGCTTATTCATTTTATGGCCTGGCTTTACTCAAAATACATATTTTTAGAAGCAAGTAAATGCTTTGAGATGTGATATATGTGATTCCTTATTGTTTATTTTTCACTTGTTATTTTCATTCTATCATATTTCATCTTAAAAGAATAATAGAATTATGTGTTCTCCAATCCATGCCTTTAATGATTTCTTCATTAGCTGCCATGATCTGTTTCATTAGAGGTCATCCAGAGCATGCTAGACATTCCCTCCGCCATCTTAGAAGCTCCCAGATGCACATCACTCTTTCTGCCATCCAAAATAGTCTTTAATATTTGAAACTTTCACATAGAAGACATGCTTGGAAAACTATCAGTATTTGGACTAAGCCCCATCATGACTTCTTTTCATTTTATTTTATTTCCCTAAGTACAATCTGAAAAAGATTGTTCTTTCCCTTAGCCATTCTATTGTTGAAGCATTCAGTGTCCATTTAATTATTTGAATTTCCTAAGTTCAGAAAAATAGTATAATTAAAAACTACAATATGTAAGAAACTGAATTCTATAATTATGGTACATACTTGTATTAATTTAAATCATTTCTTCATACTAATATTTTTCACTAACCTTAGAATGTGGAAACATCTGTATTTTATTGACAAAAAAGTTATATGGCAAGAGAGCTGAAATAAAGTATATATTTTGAAAAGAAGTATAAATGGTATGCAACATAATAAATAGGGATTCAATTCAACCTATTTTATATTCTGCATGTTAGAATTTAAATAAAGTTTTCAAATTCACATACCTAAGCAGTGATAGACACACAATTTATATCAAATCTATTTGACTCAAAATCCCATTTAATTTTTTTTATTCTTCAAATATTTATTAAGTACATCTAGAGTCTATGGGGAAATTCACAGCCTGTTATGGGATATAAGTGTATACCTATGATTATAATTCATTAAGGAAAATTGTTGATATATATATATATATATATATATATATATATATATATATAATTATATCAACATCATGAGTTAAAGAAAACAACAACAAGGGGGGGTGGGTCAATGATGTCTGCATGGACCAGAGAAATAGTCACAAAGAAAACAATTGAAATCAGGATTTTGCCTTGGGAATTAAAAATTGAAAAGTTGTCTCTCAAAGAAATCAAGGTGTTTAGAAGTCTGAATGTGTACAAGAGCTTCCCAGCCTGAACTGCATAGCAGATACCAGACAGGTTCTCTCAAGCTGGACCATAGGTTCATCCAAAGCCCAGTTAAGAGGCTGAAGAAGTAGATGAAAACTAAAGCAAGAGGAAAAACTGCATCTTTTTTTCTACAGTCAGCCCCATCCTGTGGAAATATAAGGCCAGTTACTTATGCAGTTTCAAATTGTCTAGTAGCCATAGTAGAAAAAAAACAGTAAAATTAATTTTAGTAACATTTAGCATATAGAATACAATATACTACACTCATAAACAATAACATAAAATATATTTTAATTCAATATTTTTAAAATATTACATTTTTTTTCCAATTTTTATTGAGGTAAAATACACATAGCATAAACTTGCCATCTTAGCTATTTTTAAGTATTTGTAATGCTATAAAAAATACCACTTATTGGATGATTTATAAAGAGGAGAAACTTTGGATGATTTATAAAGAGGAGAAATTCATTTCTTATAGTTATTGAAGCTGGGCATTCCAAGGTCAAGGCACCAGCATTTGGTGTCTGGTGAGGGCTGTCTTACTGTATCCTCATACAGTGGAAAGGATGGAAAGGCAAAAATAGCAGCAGAGTGTCTTCCCACACAGTGGAAGGTTAGCAGGATAAAAGTGCCAAACCCTGTGTGAAGCTTTTTTTACAGAACTTTTAATCTCTCTGAGGAACAAGGTGGCCTCATGACCTACCTATAACCTTCTAAATCCCTACCTCTTAACACTACTGAATTGGATATTGTTTCAACGTATTATAGTACATGTTTAGACCATAGCAAGTGGACTTAAATATATTCATATTTTTATGCAACCATTACCGTCATCCACTTTCACAACTCACTTAATGTAAAACTGCAGTTCTATATTCAGCAATAATTGCTCATTCTTTTCTCCCTTAGCCAATGGTAATCACTGTTCTACTTACCTTCTCTCTGATTTTCAATCCTCTACATACCTTAAATAGTATATTTGTCTTTTTGTGACAGGCTTATTTTGCTTACCAGTAATGTCCTCAGAGTCCACCCATGTTGTAGCATGTAGCATATGTCAGAATTTTCTACCTTTTTAATCCATTGTATGGATATATCATATTTTGCTTATTTATTCATTCTTCGATGATACTTGAGTTACTTCTACCTATTTTTTATTATGAATAATGATAGTTTAAACATGGATGTACAAAGACCTCTTCAAGACCATGTTTTCCATAATGTCCTTCTTTGTCTCATATCAAGAATTTTTTATTTAGAGTCCATTGTGTCTGATATTACTACAACTATCCCTGCTCTTTTAGTTACTATTTGCATAAAATATCTCCTTCCTTTCACGGTTAATCTATTGGTGTTTTTTATCTAAAAGGAATATCTTTAGAAAGCAGTTAGAGCATGTGTTATATCTATTCTACCAATCTGTATATTTTGATTGGAGAGTTTAATTCATTTACATTGAGTGACAAAGAGTACTTATTTATATAATTTTTCTATTTGGTTTTGTATATATGGCTTTTCTAGATTTATGCCTTCCATTTTCTACATTATTGTCTCTAAAATTATTTTTAAATGATAAAATACAAACAAAAATTAACAATAATTCTGGCTTTTAGTCTAATATTTTAATGCATTTGTCTCTTAAATCACATGGAATACAAAATAGAGTTATAAAACATTCTTTACAATAATATTAGTCTCTGTAATAGCCCATGTATTTTACCTTTATTGAGAGCTTTATTTCTTTACAAAATTTCAAATCCCTACCTAACATCCTTTTGTTTGACCAGGCAAAATTCTCTTCAGCATTTCTTGCAAGCCATACCCCATGGTAATCTCACTGCTTTTGTTTATCTAGAAATGTCTTAATTTATCCCTCACTGTTGAAGGACAGTTTTTCTAGACTTAAGATAGTTGATATCTTAAGATAGTTTTTCTAGACTTAAGATATCTTAGATGATAGGTTGTTTTTTCTTTTATCTCTTTGAATATACTGGCCCACTGCCTTGTGGAATCCAAAATTTCTCATGAAATATTTGCTTACTGTCTTATTGAGCATCCTTTATACAATACAAGTTGTTTTTCCAGCTTTTAAGATTCCCTCTGCCTTTGTTTTAAGATATATGATTAATATGTGTCTTGATGTATATCTCTTTGAGTTCAACTTACTTTAAATTATTGAGGTTCTTGAATGTTTATATTGATGTCTGTCATCAAATTTTTGAGTTTGCAGCCATTATTTCCCTTTTTCTGTTTTTTTTTTCTTATCATTTTAATACTTTTTTTGTTTTGTTTTTTAAATACACGACAGCAGTGGAAAGCATTACAATTCTTATTACATATATAGGGCAACAGCTAAACTGCAGAGCCGACCAACCTTGATGTCCTTCAGTGGATGAATGGATAAAAAAAAATGTGATATATATATATATATATATATATATATATATATATATACACACACACACACACACACACACACACACACACACACACACAATGGAATTTTGCTCCACATTAAAAAAGAACAAAACCATGACATTTGCAGGTAAATGGATGGCGTTGGACAAGATAATGCTAAGTAAAGTCAGCCAATCCTCCAAAAACAAATGCCAAATGTTTTATCTGATATAAGGAGATTGACTCATAGTGGGGTAGGGAGGGAGAACATGGGAGGAATAGATGAATTCTAGATAGGGAAGAGGGATGGGAGGGAAAGGGAGTGGGCAGGGGATTAACAAGGATGGTAGAATGTTATGGACATAATTATACAAAGTACATGTATGAAGACTTGAATTGAGTGTCAACATACTTTATATACAAACAGATATGAAAAATTGTGGTATATATGTGTATTAAGAATTGTAATGCAGAAAAACAAAGTACCTGTATAAAGGCATAAATTGGTGTGAACATACTTTATATACAGAGATATGAAAAAAACGAAGCCCTTATTTCCTTGAATAATCTCTGCCGCCTTCTGTTTCTTTCCTCCTTTTGACATTCCTACAATATATAAATTGGAAGGCTTGATGGTGCCTCAAAGGTCTCTTAAGCTCTGTTCACTTTTCTTAATCTTTTTTCTTTTCCTAAGATTTGATAATTTCGATTTTCCTGTCTTCAAGTACACTGAATCTTTTTTTTTTGTTTACATATATCTTTGAATCCCTCTAATGCATTTATTATTTCAGTTATGTTTTTCTGCTGTTGAATTTCATTTTGGTTCTTTTTTAGTTTTTTCCCTCTCTTAACTGATATTTACATCTTATTAAGGCCTTTTCTTTGCTAACTGCACATCTTTAGTTCTCTGAGCATCTTTGAGAGTTATTCTAAAGACCTTATCCAGCAGATCTGGCTCCAAGTCTCTTTTATTGACAGTTTCTGCTGATTTGTTCTGTTTTCCTTCTAGTGTTCCATACTTTTCTGTTTCTTTGTATTCATTGTGATGCTGTTGTTGAAAACCTGACATTTGAATCTACCACTGTATTAACTCTGGAAATTAGGATTTTTCCCCTTCCTTAGGGTTTGCTGTTTTTATTATTGTTTGGTTTTATTGTTTTGGCTTCTTTTTACTGTTATCTCTGTGTCAAGGATCAGTTTGAGATTATAAACTCCAAGTCTTCTTATATATTTTTTGTATCTTTCCCTTTCTCTATGTATACACAGTCACTTTCTAATTCTTCCCAAATATACAGTTGCTTTAAAATGTACAAGTCCTTGTTATCTGGCTCACAAAAAGGGGAAAAGAGAAAAATGAAAGGGAAAAGAGGATTAGTACTAGCCCTTTAAGTCTCCTGGAATTCAGATAAGCAGGTGGGGTAACAACAAGGACCACCCACCTTTTTGTCTGGACCTGTGATCAAAACCAGCAATCAGTGTCAGAGCACAGTTTCCTAACATTTGTAGGATAATATCCTCTTTGCCCACTCTGGTTGTGTTGAGTTGCAAACAGGTTACATTAGGAATATATGCATATTTGACTGGCTGGCCAGGTGAGGAGCTGGCAATTGGTAACTGTTACTGTGCTAAGAGCTGAAATTCTTCACATGGTAAATTCTAGCCTTAAATAGAATTCCAAAATAGTTATGACAATGGATTCTACCAGTGAAATTTTTTCTAGTGGGATGCTTCTTGCTCTGCCATCTCCTCAGAATTTTCTCAAAAATGTTATAATTTTAACATATCATTAAAATAAGAATTATTAATGACATGTTTTATATTTTTCATATCAGGTTGTCAACAACACATGTGTGTTTTATGTTTATAGCACACCATAAGTAGGACTAGTCATATAATCAAGTACTCAGTAGCCATATGGAGTTAGTGGCTACCATATTGATTCTACTAAAGATGTGAAAATATACTTTAAGCAAGGCAATGGTAGGACCCATTTTGTGCCACTGTGATGGCAGTTTGAAAGATGAAGTGAAAATGAGTAGTTTGGGGTGAATAAACTGGCTGAGAGGCTATTGAATTAGTCCACGGAATGATGAGAAGGGTTTGCACTTAAGTGGTTATTGTGGACATGCCACGGAGACATGGTAGAGCTGACTGGACATTGCTGGCCAATATGAAGTGTTCATGAGGTAGTAGGAGGTCCCAGGAATCATGTCTGCTTTTAGATAGGCAAGTTCATGGTTGACTGTCTAAAGAACCCAAACTTGAAATTTAAAGGTAGGAGAATTAGTTTTTATTGGACTTCTCTAGGATTGAAATAGAGATATTCATGGTTAAATATGTGAGTATGGAACAAGCAATAGTGCAGCAAATTAAAGAGAGTCATTAATGAAAGGTGATATGAGAAACCTTGGGAATAAATAAAATCATTCACAAAAGATACATAAAGTGAGATGAAATGAGAATTGGGAATGGTCCTCATAGAACATCAACATTAGGTGAACAGAGCAAGAGAGCCAAATGAGTAGACCATCACAGGGTTAAGTAGGAGAGTGGGCAGCCCCAAATTCTCAGTTTCAGTTAGTAGCATCTCCATTAACCAGTTCCCCAAAGAAGAAGTCTGAGAGGCATCTCCAACTTCCTTTTCAATCACTTCCCACATTTATTCTCATCAAGTCCTGGATGTTCTGCCTTTAAAACTCATCCTAACTCCTTTCTCTTTCCCAGATTCCATTGCTCTAGTCCAGGCCTCTTCATTGCTCACTGGGAAACTGAGTGATCCTGCTTCTTCTCTGGACTCACTTCAGGGTTCCTTCCACATTGCTGCCAAAGCAGTCTCTTCCCTGCTTTCATCCCTATCTCTTCTTTTATAAGTCCCCTCTAGTCTGTTCACTCTAAACAACTGAAGCTGCCTATGTATCCTCAGACAGGTTGAAGGACTTCATGCTTCCTTATCTACAATAGGCTGCTTCTCCCATCTGAAGATCTTCCCTTTCGCTCATTCATTTGTTCAATAATATCTATTAAACATTTACTATCACCAGGGAATAAGTTAAGTATTAGAAAATTCAAAGCCCAGCAGAGGAACACAAATAAATGTAGTAAGTGCAAAGATGTTTCTTTGTATCTATAGCATTTGTACCAGGCTAGGTATAGAAAATTTGCTGAACTTTTTTCTTTTTTTTTCTTTTATACTTTCCAATCTATTAGTGGGATAAGTAGTAATTTTAAGGGAATATTTTAAGAGTAATAGTATATACCACTTTTTCAAATTATTTATTTGTTCTAATTAGGTATATATGAAAGAATGCATTTCAATTCATTGTACACAAATGGAGCATAACTTTTCATTTTTCTGGTTTTGTAAGATGTAGAGTCACACCATATGTACAGTCATACATGTACCTAGGTAATGATGTCCATGTCATTCCACCATCTTTCCTGCCCCCATGCTCCCTCCTTTCTCCTCCCTCCCCTTTGCCCAAACTTTCTCCATTCTTCCCATGCCCCCCTCCCATTATGGATCAGCATTCACCTAACAGAGAGAGCATTTGGCCTTGGGTTTTGGGGGATTGGCTTACTTTGCTTAGCATGATATTCTCCAACTCCATCCATTTGCCTGAAAATGCCATAATTTTATTCTCTTTTAATGCTGAATAATATCCCATTGTGTATATATACCACAGTTTCTTTATCTATTCATCTATTGAAGGGTTGGTTCCAGTTTAGTTATTGTGAATTGTGCTGCTAAAAACATTTATGTGGCTGCATCACTATAGTATGCTACGTTTAAGTCCTTTGGGTAAAGACCTAGGAGTGGGATAGCTAGCTGGGTCAAATGGTGGTTTCATTCCAAGTTTTCTAAGGAATCTCCATACTGCTTAACAGAGTGGTTGAACCAATTTGCAGTGCCACCAGCAATTAGTATACACCATTTAGTGAGTATAAAAGAGACAATAAATATTGTCAGTATATTAGCAAATGTGTTGAACTTTTAAAAAAATTACTTTATTTTTGCCATATAATTACATGGACTTATGTTGGGTTTGTGAAATTTTCTCATAGGTGGTATATAAATTTATCATATAATCATTGCTTGTTTCATTCTCATCCACTCTAGATATTACTTCTGCTGATTTTTCCCCTCTTATATGTTCATTATCTTTCTTTAGTGGCACAACTTCTCTCTAGAAAATTACATTTGAACAATAGTATCTTGGAGTTCGATTAAATTACAGGTGACCTTGGCAAATTAAATACAGACAAAATTATAGGAGATATGAGTGTAAAGTAATTATAGCTGTCATGTTAGAGGGGTTATTGTGTTATCACTTCATCTGACACCAATCCCATTGTTACATTTTATGAATTAGAGAACTAGGCACTAGGCGACAGGACTGTCCATTTTTTCCTTGTTGAAATTCCCATTTATTGACAACATAGGCATAAAATAGGTACAATATTTAGTGTGTATACATGTATATATAATATTAGGATATATACATATATATGAAATAAGTTTTGAAAATTGAATCTTTAAAGAAAATATTTGAGAGGTATAAAAGTAATGTTTTAAAATTTTAAGTATTTGAGAGTAGAATCCTTTTTATCACACATTTTTTAATGGAAAGAAACCACAGAGTTTCAGAGGAAAGTGAAATAATGAGAATCATTCCACTGAATTATGTGCTTCATGAATGTAGGACCTGATTTTTCTTCATTCAAAAAATAAACAACTTTTGAAATTAAAGCCAAAACATGTTTAGAAAATAAAGTAGCAACTAACTTTTTAAATACATATTCAGGGAATAGTAGTAATGATAAAACTCTGGTAGAACAGAGATATATGATAAATTCGGAATTAAGAATCCTATAATACACTATGGCAGAATTATACTGAGTAAAATAATAATGAGTTGGATATGAGAAGAATGTATTAAAAAGCCACTCAATAGCAACTAAGAGACAATCTGAACTCAATGTTTTCTATACATCTTTTAAATTAAGTAAATAATATTCATGCTAATTGGTTTCATAAATGGAAAATTGCAAATGTATGTATACCATTCATTGATAAGCATGGCACATATGTTGTCATTTATCATTAAGTCCCAATGGAGAGATTTAATTCCTCATATTATTCATCTGTTAACAATCTTCAGAAGAAGACACTTAGGTTGCTTTTCTAAATTCATGTTACTAAACATCAATCTATTAGATATTTAATAAGCACCTATTTTGTGACAGATCTTGTGCTAGGATCTATATTTATAAGGCATCCTGGAGGAATGTGATAATCAAATACAGAACCAAACTATAAATAGGAAACAAGTCTATAAGGAATTTGCAAAGAGATTAATTTGGCAAATATTTTTTTTAACTCAGACCTTGAGCAGTCACTGTTATCAAGATATATCACAAAAGATGCATTATGTATTATTCAGCTTTTTCACTGCTGTCACTAAGAGACCCAACCAGAACAACTGTAAAGGAGGAAAAGTTTATTTAAGGGCTTATGGTTTCAGAATCTCAGTCCATATATACCAAGCTTATTCCCCAGGGGTACTGGGTGAGGTAGAATATCATGGAGAAAAAGTGCTGCAGAGGATAGCAGGTCACATGATGATCAAGAAGCAGAGAGAGAGAGGTCTCTACTTGTCAAATACAATTATATACACCAAAGCCACAACCCAATTCCCACCTCCCCCAGCCACACCCTACCACTTCCGTTACTACTCAGCTAATTTACTGATTGGGTTAAGACACTTAACCAATCTAAACCCAGTCATTTCTCCTCTGAATCTTCTTGCACTGTCTCACACGTGAGCTATTAGAGGACACCTCACTTCCAAATTATAACACATTACAAACAAACCCAGCAAAAATTATTATTCTGGTGAGTTATCTTTCAGTCCCATTGTACCTTCCATGAAGACATCATTAATCCCAGTGATTTAGTACTAAGAGTCAATGAACATATCAAAGTGTTTAGGGTGGACTTTGAAGGATGAACTAGAATTTGCTGGGTCATCCAGGAGTTGCTGGACATCACCATGGAAATGGCAGCCTTTCTAAAAGCATTGAAGTAATGGTGCACCACAGTACCTCCTTTCCTCTTAGATGGTAAGAAATTGAAGAATTCTAAATTCGGTTAGATGGTACACAGTCCATACTCTAGGATGTATCTTGTTAATGTTAACCATCTGAAGATGTTAGTTTTTCTGTTAATAATTAGAAGAGCAGAGGCCCAATTATTTTATGTATGCTTTGAAAATGAGAAAGAATTACCTTTAGACTAATTCATGAGGTGAATTAGTGTCTATTGAACGATGGTGATTTATAAAGTTGAAACAAATGCTACTTCTTTTAGAAGCAAATTATCTACCTGCAATGGGTTCTGCACTTTGAAGATGATTTCTTTTCTTTCAAATACATAAACTTATTTGGAAAGAAAGGTAATTTTAAGAAAGGGGTAAATGAGTACAATATATTTTGACACCCCTTTTCATCTAATAAAGACAAATACTTCAAATATGTTATTTTTTAAAAGGAAAGTATGTGTTGCAAATGTGCAACCACCTCATTAAATAACACATAGGAATAAATCATAATTCTTAGGGTTATTTTGTATGAAAAATTAATATATCTTCCAGGTATGAAATAATTAACATATTGCACTATGCAACACCTTACACATTTTTTTACTCTGTTTTACCACAAAGAAGCAACAGAAAATGATTAGAAACTATTCAAGGGCATTTATTTAATGATTTAAAAAGTTCGTTGACAAAAAGCAATATGTAAAAATGTGCCGATTTTTAATAAATAAGCTTTAGTAAGAAAATATACTCTTCAAACTTGTCCTTCAGTAAAGATCCTGGCACCTTTCAACTCTAAGTCATGGCATGGTGTCCAAGAAAAATGCTGCTTTTTTTTTTTTCTCTAACTGGCTTTTGAAAAAGAGGTTTCACATTGAATAAACATGATGAAAAGCATTCATATAAAACATTTGTGATAGTAGTTTACTACATTCCCCTGACTGATGACATTTTTCACCCATTTTAAAATTCTCTTACTAGGGAGCCTCAGTTCATTAATAATCTGTAGTTAAAATAAAAACATGATGGTGAACAAAGATGGCAGTCAGACTCTGTGACCTCCCAGAAGGTAGGGTTTGGCTTCAGGTCTTAGATACCTTGAATATCATTACCTTTTCCTTTGTAACATTCTTCCAGTCTCACAAGCAGTTAGGGCCCGATGCTGCTCCCAGGCTTCTCCAACCTTCACGGGCCCACTCAGCCCTTCACATACTGTCCCAAGCATGCTTAGATCAGTCATGTGCAGCCTAAAGCCCAGAGGCCAGAGTATAGTCTAGAATTTCAGTTCTGAATAAGAGATTAGAAAGTTGCCTTTATGTTCCTCCTTTTCAAACATTGAAATATCAAATTTCACATATTCATAAACTTCATGACTAAAAAGACACTCATCAACATTTCCTTTTCAATAACTACAATATCGAAGTTACTCCGGAGTTGTCTTTTAAGTGGAAGTCAGGTTATATGTACTATTTCAGGTTATATGTACTACTTTTTCATGCAAATAATCTTCAAATTTCTGTAATAATAAACACAATTACTCTTGTAATCAGGAAAAATAATAAAACTATTTTCATTTTGAAAGAAAACAAATGAAAATAAATAGCAACAATCCATTTCAAGGTATGTATAATGGACTAGGGTAGGAAGGTGTAACAGGACCTAATTAATTGCAAAGATTCATTACTAAAATTTTTAAAGTAACTGCATGCTGGTGTCACAAATAGAGAAAACTAAGAAGAAAATCCACCCACAGACTGTGAGCAACTTAAAAACAGTTAGTGTTAGTAAGGGAAACAAAGGGGGAAATTGCATTTTCTTTCATGAGATAAAACTTTTAAAAATGTTATACATAAGTTAAAGAATTTCTTGTGTAAACATTCAGAAGTCCATAAATTAATATTTTTTTAAAATTTTGATTCCAAAACAATAAACCCTGAGTTAAACCAATTAATTTATCTGTTAAAGTTTTCTAGGATATATATGTTGATTATGACAAAACCATATCTGTTCAGAATTCTTTTTGTTACTAATCAGACTTCTATTTGAAGGAGGAATTTGGCATTCATAGATGATAATATGCTGCTACCCTGGCTGACCTCTGTGAGAATATTTGCATGCAGTAACAGTATTAGTCTAACCTGAAATATCAAACACAGTGTGTGACATAGGTCTATATTTTCAGTTATTTTCCAATAGAATAGGAGCTATGTTTCTATATTTCGACATAATGAAATGTTGAACTTAATTTTATATTCAAATATAACCTCCAAATGCTCTAAAATAACATTCTAAATTTTGATGTGCAGGGAATTTACTGAATTGATCAAATAGAGGTCTTTGATTTCAGTATATGTTACATGGTCAGCCATAAAGCATTTGCATGGAGGATATATAGTGATTGTTTCTGCCTTTTCATAAAATAAGCATTTCAAACTTTTCTAACCTGCTACTCCATGTGCTGCACATGTTAGACATTAACTAATGTGATTTTTCAAGCATCTCTTACATGTGACACATTTAGGACTAAATGCTTTCGAGGGTCTTGATTCTGAGAGCCGTAATTATAGGTTACAGCCTATTCTCCCTTTTTATTTGTGGTTCAGTTTTAATGTGGTCATGGTACATAGTCACATGATTTACAATCAGATGAACTAACCACTGACTTATGCCTCACATAAGCATTATAAATTCATATGCATACCTTCCAGATGCAAGGAAAATGCAGAGACCTTTTCATACTGGATTATTCAGACCATTTTGAGTAGGGAGAAACCAGTCCAAAGCAAAAACAGCTTTTACATATGGCATCCATTGCTGTAACATTATTTTGCAGAAAATACTCAGAAGAAGCAAAGATGTCCTTGACAAAGAAAAAAAAGCCAACAAACTATTTATAGTTGTAGCTGTCAAATTTAGAGTAAACCTTTTGCCTCTAACCACATTTGCTGCAGAATTCTTGCTAATTGCAGGCTACTCCTGCTTTGCATGGAGACATCTGAACTGTGGCACACACTATAATTATACGAGAAGGGACCACTCATGATTTGGTTGATTGTGTATTATAGCTAAATCCTTTGGGTGGGAACAGGAGAATTGCATTGTTTTAATCTAGGGGACAGATAGGAAAATTGGAAAATTGTCCTAGGAAGTAAAATTGTCCACACAATAAACCATGCAAGTCTTCTATGATAACACTTCAAACTCTTTCCTGTTTAGAAAGATCTTTGAAAAATGAAAAAGAAATGGAAAGAGGGAAGAAGGATCTCACACAGGCAGGATTAATCCCTCAAGCACATGTTTGAGATGAGTCATAATCTCCACTACCCTACAAATCCTGATGATTTGTGGAAATAACATTCTAGTTCAAAGGTATAACAGACTGCATCAAAATCCCCTTCTTCAGTCAATCCTAACACTAGGATTGGCTCAGTCTTCCCTAGCCAGTTCCCATTGTGCTATGCATATACTCAAAATTTTCAGTGACTCTCACCCTTTACAGAATATGAACCAGCTCCCCTCAATTAACTGTCAAAAACATCCCAAACTGTTGCCACCTTCTCTTCTCCTTGTATCCCTTCCTATTGTGCTGCATCAATAATGTTTGGAATTGCCCCTGGCCTTCTGAATTCTGATTGTTTGGGTTTTAGGTCCAATTCGTCAATTACAAGATACATGATTGGGGCTAAGCATCTTCATAACTCCAAGGCTTCATACTTTCACCTATGAAGTGGGATTTATCACAGCATCCACATGTTAGGGTTTTTGGAGAAATTTTAATATAATAACACACATAAAACACTTATAACAGTGTCTGACTCTCACTATAGTTTTCACATTTTTTAAATTACCTACCCTTCCCTGAAGGAATTTAATCAGAGTTCTCTGCTTAGGTGAGCATTATCCTGCCCATCTGCAGTGGGTTAAATAGGGCCCCATCCCCACATTTCTTGTTGGTGCTAAACCTCAGAATGCAGCCTTATTTGGAAACAGGATCTTTGCACATGTGATGAATTAAGAAACTTGAGATGAAATTATCTTGGGTCTACAGCAGGTCCTAAATCCACTAACTGTTACCCTTCTAAGAAGAAGAGAGAATGAGAGTCAAGAGACAATGACAACATGAAGCTGGAAGCAGAGATTGCCATGTCACATCTACAAACCACGGAATGCCAAGGCTTTCCAGCAACCAGAACCTGGGAGAAAGGCATGGAAAAATTTCTCATGTAATCTCCCAGAGACAACTAGCCCTACCACTTTATTTCAGGCTATTGGCCTCCAGAACTATGAGACAACACATTTCTATTGTTGTTTTAAAACACCCAATTTGTGTTCACTTGTCATTGCAGCTTCAGGAAGCTAATACATAAGCATCATCCTATCCATCTTTCAAAACTCATTTCAGTTCCCATCAGTGTAGTGAAACCTTCATGATTAAATCATTTCAGCCTGAAACAAATGCTCCATGATCTGAACCTTCACTGAAATGTGCCAGTTGTCCCACTTGTTTGGTTCTTAACCTTCTTGTCCTGTTGCACATGGACATATGTCTTATCTCCACAGCAAGAATATATTCTTTGTATGTATGTAACCTCATAACCTTTTTATACTCTACAATGACTTCAGTACTAAAATGATAATTGATTTCACCTAAACCACTTCTGAGCTTTAGAAATAATGTGATTCTTTATATTTGTACAGAACTCTTAAGAAAATGTCATAAAAACAAGTTACTTAACCAAGATATTTCTAATATGCAAATTAAATTATACATTTTAAATGACAATACTTTCTTTGTGATCTCGTTTCAATGACACCTAGAAGCATATGTATCTAATATCCATTGCAAAAATATGTTCCCCAAACAAAAGCACATGTTATATATAATGTGTGAGCATCATAATGTAGCCATCCCTTAAAACGTGATTTAGTTGTATAAACTGTGATCAGCTGTGGTAATAATTTGCTTCTCACATTAGGTTTTCATTTATTAGATGAAAATGTTTCCATGCTTCAAAGCCTGTCACCTGAATTTCCCACTTACTTAATATGGTAGGTGTATTGGTGAATGTTTCACTTAGTTGTTAATAATTAATGCTTTGAGTATGGTGGCCAAGGATGTAGGTTTGATCTCTGATGGTCTGGTTAATTTTACTCTGTTTAATAGCTACAGATCATCCCTTTTACCACAGCTGGCTGACTCAGATATCTGTGGTCACTCAGAGAAGTGACCTTTCAGTACTGGGTCAGATGTGTCTATTCTGCATCTAAAGGCCAGTGAGTCAAGATGCTGCATGGCCAGAGAGTTAGTTGTAAAGGACTTCAAAGACTGAAGATAAGGCATCTTATGCTTGAGGCTTTGGAGATTAATCTTGGTGTAAACTGATGGCCCAGCGCCACAAATGGATGGAAAGGAGAGCAGATGAACTGTTAGTGAAACACACATGGGGAGGAATTCACAAGGAAACCGGGAATAGTACAAATTGAGAATTAAATGAGAACATTAGGAAGGTGATAAATGTACTAAAATATAATATAGGAAGAGATGTGAGCTTTAGGAAGGATTCAAAGTAAAGGGAAGCTAAAATACAAAAGGATCATGTAAGAAGGAATTAAAATAGCAGCCACAAAGTTTCAATAGTAGAAGATGAAATCTTTTATTGAGACAGAGAGAAATGTATTCACACATGATAAATTTCGAAAAATTACGTTTGTGAAAATAGTGAGGAGTATATGTCTGACTGGTGCCCACTAAGGTAAGGTGACCAGTGAGTCACAATTGTAATGTTATGTCTTACAGTTGGCTTTAAGTTTCATCAGCTCTGATGTGCCAGAGATTCCTTGGCAGACACAGTCCCCATCTCTCATGAGACCTCAGTGTGGGTGGGCACACTGCACTATTGCACTATTAAAGTACAGGGGGACAAATGTTTCAGTAGGAGTTTGTATGTGGAGGGTTAACATTCTAAGAAAGTCCCCTCCCTCATCCTGGGATTGTATAAGAAAAGCTTCTCAGATGAAATGCCATTTAAAATGAAGAAGGAATCTCTAAAGCAGTGGAAGCACTGGATATGCCATTAGAAATATCTGTCATTAATTCCACTTATTTGTTTCAGAAGTATTTATTGAACCATCTGTTATTTTCAAGGCCATTGAAAACCTTTCCAACTTTATAATCTAACCTGGCCCTTGAAGCCGAGTGTAGACAACAAGTGTGGCCAAATTAGCACGAATTGCTTTCCAGCTGATAAGAATGTTCACTTAGGAAAAATCGGGCATTCAAACTACAAATGGATTGGCTAAATAGAAAATAACTTTACTTGATCATAATTTTCATACATGATTTTCAGATTACTTGGTCCCAAAGCATGGCTAAAATACAATTGAGATTGCTACATTACTTATTTGCAGTACATGTTGATTTCATATCTCACATTTTGAGTCTAAATATAGATAGGCATATTATTGAAGTCTGTGGACATTTCTGTAAGAGAAATACCAAGTTGAGAAGCAATATTCTATCACTCAACAATTGGATTTATGAAAGGCAAATTTCTAAGAACAAAGGAATTTTTCTGGAACTTAGATATTCTTAAATCTCTATTATATTCCATAAGGATTTTTTTTGCTAAAATCAAGCAGAATTGTATAAAGAAAATTAAATAACGGGTCAAAGTAATTTCCTAATTCCCTATATTTATTTACTGAAAGGACATCTTTTTCTGTCAAGCCATATATAATGATTAGAGGTAGATATATTTTCAACTTAGGAAGGTTTTAGTGCTTATGAATAAGAAGTACATCTCATCAACTGTATCTTACTGAATAAGAGAGAACTTATCTAATAGAAGCCTTTGATTTAATTCATATGGAATGCATAAGTTTAGAAAATTAGTTCATTTAAATATCTAGTTTTTTAGGAAAAAATATATGTGAGTAGCAATAATAATTACAAGACAAACCAAAATAATGCCATTCAATTATTGGCAAAAGTTTAAATGTAGACTTGATACCAAATCTCAATGTAGTCAAAAACTTGATATGATTTCCTACTAAAAAAGGAAAATAGAAATCTCAGCAAATTTTTAAGGACTGTTTTAAAAGTCCTTAGCTTATTGTGAAACCAGATCGATCAATTTATCTAAATTTATTATTGTTGCTAAGAGAGGCTACATTGGATTTTTTTTCTTTACCAACTAATAACTTATGTTTTAAAAGGTTAGTGTACCTATTCTATCTACTCTAAGCTGCTCTGATTATTTATGTTAGTTAATCCTCAAAAGTATTGGAATGTTTTATTTAGCACAATAGATTTTCTTTTTATGTTTCTGTCATTGCTCTTTCCCAAAACTCTGAGAAGAACATGACTTCTTAAAGCTTTGGAAAGTGTGTTTGAACAGGTTGAACTCTATTACACTTCATCACTTCCCTCCAAAAGTGGGCTAATTACATCCTTTCCCTTTAAAATATTTGTCGAGATGTTCACACGTGTTACTCAGCAACCCCAAAACTTGTTAAAAGCATGTGCCTATGTACTTATTGATTGATTGTATGTCCTCCTCTGATAAGTGTCTGTTCAGGTCCTTGGCCCATTTATTGATTGGGTTATTTGTTATCTTATTGTCTAATTTTTTGAGTTCTTTGTATATTCTGGTTATTAGGGCTCTATCTGAAGTGTGTGGAGTAAAGATTTGTTCCCAGGATGTAGGCCCCCTGTTTATCTCTATTATTGTTTCTTTTGCTGAGAAAAAACTTTTTAGTTTGAGTAAGTCCCATTTGTTGATTCTAGTTGTTAACTTTTGCGCTATGGGTGTCCTATTGAGGAATTTGGAGCCTGATCCCACAGTATGTAGATGATAACCTACTTTTTCTTCTATCAGATGCCGTGTCTCTGATTTAATATCAAGCTCCTTGATCCATTTTGAGTTAACTTTTGTGCATGGCGAGAGATAGGGATTCAGATTCATTTTGATGCAAATGGATTTCCTGTTTTCCCAGCACCATTTGTTGAAGATGCTATCCTTCCTCCATTGCATGCTTTTAGCCCCTTTATCAAATATAAGATAGTTGTAGTTTTGTGGGTTGGTTACTGTGTCCTCTATTCTGTACCATTGGTCCACCCGCCTGTTTTGGTACCAGTACCATGCTGTTTTAGTTACTATTGCTCTGTAGTATAGTTTGAAGTCTGGTATCGCTATACCGCCTGATTCACACTTCCTGCTTAGCATTGTTTTTGCTATTCTAGGTCTTTTATTATTCCATATGAATTTCATGATTCTTTTATCTATTTCTACAAGAAATGCTGCTGGGATTTTGATTGGCATTGCATTAAACTTATAGAGAACTTTTGGTAATATCGCCATCTTGATGATGTTGGTTCTGCCTATCCATGAGAAGGGTATATTTTTCCATCTTCTAAGGTCTTCTTCTATATCTTTCTTTAGGGTTCTGTAATTTTCACTGTATAAATCTTTCACCTCTTTTGTTAGGTTGATTCCCAAGTATTTTATTTTTTGGGGGGATATTGTGAATGGAGTAGTTGTCCTCATTTCCATTTCAGAGGATTTGTCGTACTTCATCTCAAAATCCTAGAAAAAGAAGAGCAAAACAACAGCAAAAGAAGTAGAAGGCAAGAAATAATTAAAATCAGAGCTGAAATTAATGAAATTGAAACAAAAGAAACAATTGAAAAAATTGACAAAACTAAAAGCTGGTTCTTTGAAAAAAATAAATAAAATTGACAGACCCTTAGCCATGCTAATGAAGAGAAGAAGAGAGAGAACCCAAATTACTAGCATACGGGATGAAAAAGGCAATATCACAACAGACACTTCAGAAATACAGAAGATAATCAGAAATTACTTTGAATCCTTATACTCCAATAAAATAGAAGATAGTGAAGGCATAGATAAATTCCTCGAGTCTTATGATCTGCCCAGATTGAGCCAGGAGGATATAGACAACCTAAACAGACCAATAACAATAGAGGAAATAGAAGAAACAATCAAAAGACTACCAACTAAGAAAAGCCCAGGACCGGATGGGTATATAGCAGAGTTTTACAAAACCTTTAAAGAGGAACTAACACCAATACTTTTCAAGCTATTTCAGGAAATAGAAAAAGAGGGAGAACTTCCAAATACATTCTACGAGGCCAACATCACCCTGATTCCGAAATCAAAGACACTTCAAAGAAAGAAAACTACAGACCAATATCTCTAATGAACCTTGATGCAAAAATCCTCAATAAAATTCTGGCGAATCGGATTCAAATACATATCAAAAAAATTATACATCATGATCAAGTAGGATTCATCCCTGGGATGCAAGGCTGGTTTAATATACGGAAATCAATAAATGTTATTCACCACATCAATAGACTTAAAAATAAGAACCATATGATCATCTCAATAGATGCAGAAAAAGCATTGGACAAAGTACAGCATCCCTTTATGTTCAAAACGCTAGAAAAATTAGGGATAACAGGATCATACCTCAACATTGTAAAAGCAATCTATGATAAGCCACAGGCCAGCATCATTCTGAATGGAGAAAATTTGAAGGCATTCCCTCTAAGATCTGGTACAAGACAGGGATGCCCTCTCTCACCACTTCTGTTCAACATAGTCCTCGAAACACTGGCCAGAGCAATTAGACAGACGAAAGAAATTAAAGGCATAAAAATAGGAAAAGAAGAACTTAAATTATCACTATTTGCAGATGATCTGATTCTATACCTAGCAGACCCAAAAGGGTCTACAAAGAAGCTATTAGAACTAATAAATGAATTCAGCAAAGTGGCAGGATATAAGATCAACACGCATAAATCAAAGAGTGTCTCTTGAATAAACTGTCCTTTTACTCCTTCTTTGAAACTCTGTTTTATATATTCTTGGGCCTATTTTATTGTATTCCATTCTGTTTCTCTATCTGACAAAATCTTTGCTATTATTAGACTAGTAAGTTATTATATTTATAGTTATCTGCTCTTGCTTCATTTAGCACATCATTAAAAATTTTTACATTATTTCAAGGAATTGCTTTATCAAATATCCTTTACCCATCAAAAAATTAAAAAAAAGAATCTAGATGTATAATAATTTGCTGAAATTGGAAAAAGCAAATTAAAGTGAGTTATCAAACCATGTTTAGGGTACCCTGATAACAGCTAGACATAAGGCATTAAGAAAAGTTGTCATATTAAATTGTCATTTTGAGCCATATAAACATTCTCTTTACTTCAAAGTGATTTTAGAGTTCTCCAAGCAGAGTTCTCAAGCATGGAAAGAATCAGAAACACCTTACTTACGTAAGCACATTCAGGAAAGGTCAGCTAAGAATATTTTTCTCCAAGGGAATGGCACATAAGGGAAAAGAAAACACTTCAGCTTCACAGTGTTATAAGCTGTGTTTGAAAAGTCTGTGCATTAATTTCAAATTGCCTGGATAACTACTTGGGAGAATTGATGGACATATGCAATGTAAGGAAAACTGGAGGGATGAAATATTTTTTTTAAAATTAGATATATGAGGAAATCATGGTATATGAAAATGATTGAATGTATGGCAAGAGAAGACTGAAATTGATAAAACTGGAATAATCAAACTACAGCTAAGAGAAACAGGCATGTGAAATGTGTGAGAACTTCAAGCAGGGACAATATACCCTGTCATAACAACCTCATCATAAAAGTATGCACTCAAGGCCAGGCTTAGTCAAGTGAGTGCAGGTGACTGAGGAGTTCCCACTAGGAGTGTGAAGACATTAAATCAACTGGTAGGTTTGAAGATAGTTGAGAGATGGACCACAGACAAAATTGCTACTAATGAGCTAAGCATATCCATAGGGACTAAGTTTTCAGATCAAATGAACCAGGTGAGTGATCAGTATTAACTTGATTTCTTAACAAGTAAAAGAGAAAAAAAATAGCTAATTGATATAGAAGAAGAATTTATATATAACTTATGAAAAGGGCAAGTAGAGAATCAATAGAATTATCCCTTGCTAGGCTAGGCTACAAAAATGATCTCTATGAACACTGATTTTAGTCATTTCCATTTCTCTAAACCTAAAAGATCTATGGGAAAATATCCCAATTCATTAAGGAGGAAAAAGAGCTTTTAGCTTCCACAGTACCATGAAAGTCTTAATATAACTGGCAAGAGCAAATACAAGGATGTTATCAGCAGTCTGCTTCTTTTTTTTGAAAATCTCTTTGATTTTCAAAAAGGCTCCATTCTTGTGGTTAGTGAAAGCCTCAGGAGCAGCATCCATAAGATTAACTGCAAATTTCCAGCCAAAGTTCTTGAGAAACAGCTGAATATTTATGGAAAACTGAGAGCTCTTTCTTTTGTCATCATCTTTTTGTGTGTGCATGTGTTTTTGTTGTTTTTATATTTGGTTTCCAGAGGCTTAAAAGTGATAAGAGAACTACAAATGAAAATGGTTCTATCACATTAGCCAAAAGAAATATTAGTAATGTAAGAATCCTTGAAACAAATATTGCTTTATTTGACTTTCAAATGCACTTTTAATATCATCTGTAGTTACACATTAGTGAATTTATATTTTAAGAAGTATATACAAGTATATGACTACCATCTTACACTTGTAATGCTATTATACACATTATTATTTACTCACATATCTCTCTAATAAAGACTAAGTCTTTATACATTTGTTCTTTCATTCGCCCAATTCTTATTTATTATTATCACTCAACAATTATCTAGCCTGAATTTGAATTTCTAGCCTGTGGAGGACAAGTTCCACACACAGGAACTACAAGAGAGAAAAATGAAACAATAAAAATCTCTGCTTTAGGAAAGTTAAAGAGATGAGACAAAAGCTAGAGGTTACTGACAACAGAATCTGACCAGAAGTAAAGGATGGACATTAGAAGTTTGCAACTACAGACTGAAGAACAGACTTTAGATAGCGGATGCTAATTGTGTTGGAGGAATAGTAAGAAGGCCAGCATTGCAGGAGGAGGACGAGGGCATGGTGTCAAAGCATTTGAGGCTGGAGAGGGAGTCAAGAGCCAGTATCATACAGCCACGCATGACTGTAGCAGTTTTATGCAGAGGAGCAGCTATATAGTCTAACCAGTTTTAAAAGGTTTCTCTCATGGCTCCTGGTATGGTAGTTGAGCAGAGAATGGGTTGGAAGGGCAGAATTTTTCTTTTTGTCCCTTCTGTCTGGCCTACATGTTTTCAGCTTATATGAATGGTTCAATAAATTTTTATTAAGTATATAAGTGATCAATGAAGACATTTTATGATAGATTACAGGTTTTAAGAATATAATAAATAGCAACTTCTCAAATTGCATAAGCTGCCATTTTGCATAATATAGATCATCATGCAGATTGAAAAATTTTAAACACTAAGAAACAGTTAAAAGTTTCTCAGATTAATAATCCTGAACCCCATCCAACTTACCAGATCCCTTTAAGTGTAGTAAACAGGGTTCAAAATAATATTAGGGTAGCTGTTGGGGAGGATGTCAGTGATGATCCCAGAACTGGTTTATCATAAAATTATTGTGCTAAGAAACTTCTATAAACTAACAATTTCTTCCCCCCAAAAAATTATTTTTGAATACTGTAATTAAGATATTAAACTTGCTCCACACTTTAGTATGAGTGAGCCTACTAAGTAATCCAGTGTCCTTTCTGCATGTTAGTGGTGTTTGGAAATTCATTACAGAGGGATCTTGATTTAAAAAGAAAAAAAAAGCCTTTCATTCTTCTTCTTGAGTCACTGAAAATGTAATCTGAGAAGGAAAAGTTTTCAATTTTAAGAGGTGTTTGTTTTGTTTTATTCAATTATGAGTAATAGATTTGAAAAACAAAATAGTTCAGAATCAAGCAAATCATTCCTAACTTCTTTAATAGTAAACCCTCACCTCTTTCATTTTTTGGAAAACACATTATACAAACAAGCTTCTGAAGAAGAAAGCAGAAGATGTGTTCTGGTAAAAGTGAAAAAGTGGCACACCTGCTTCTAGAGGGGGCCCCCTTCACAGTCTCACATGGCCTCACCATGTGAAGCTTTGGCCAAGTCAAACAAGTAGCAATTTTAAAGTAGCACCTAAAGAGGAACTTGGGCAGAGTTTGCCAGCAAAACCCCAGACCCTAAAAGTTCCTGCTGTACAGGCTTTATTTTCATTTCCTTGACCCATTTGCAGAGAGTTGTTACTGATGGCCAGCTCAGCCTCCCTGTACACAGCAGACGAATAATAAACACAGGCCAGCTGACACCCTGAGACACCTGCAGAACATTCACAGTGCAGGATTGTTCACCCAGGGGGAAACATTTTGACTGGGAGTGGATGGGTAGCCATCCATTGGCTCAGTACACACACAGGCGTGGGCACACACACGCACACAAACACACACACACCTGAAAGAAGTTTACCAAGGACCCTCCTGAGGGCCTGCTGTGCTGCCAAGAGAGCTAATAGAAAAGAACCGCGGACTGTGGGAGCCATGTGTGAAAAGGCCTCTGTATGCAGTCATCCCTTGTAGCCCAAGCACTTGGACTTGCTGAAATTAATTTTGCAAAAGTTTGGTAGAAACTGCATGCAAGCCTTTCTACAAAAAACTTCAAGGCATTGCACTTATTACTTCAGTTTCTTAGGCTCCAACTACTTATTTATTCATAAATTACATATTTGCCAATGAAAATACTTAGTTGAAGGTCTGATCAAGCAGGTGCATTCAAGTAACCTGAAAACCCTTCACTAACATTTGAAAACTTTTCAGAACTGGGTTTCTTGGAATTGACAACAAAGATCTTGTTTTACTCTGAATTCAAGTTTGAAATATTTTTCTAAATAGTTCAGAAAATATGATTTAAATTTGTAATGGATCAATGGGAATATATAGAATAACATTCACTATGTAATGAAAGTAACTTATTTCAAATATATTCAGATACAATAATTAAAATCTCTAAGGAGCTAAATTTAAAATGTTCAGTAAATTCAGTGTTCTTGATTCATGTTTCTTCATGATAGGAGAAATAAAAGAAAGTTGATTTTATAACTTCACAATTTGAAAGACCTAAGATTAATTCCCTTACTGCAATATTTTTGAACTGGATAAGATCTATCAGTATGCATAAGCATAGAAAAAATATTGAAACCAAAAATGCAACATAACATAATCAAGAACCACATGAGGTTGGGACAGAGTGAGCATAGAAACTTAATTTCAAGTCTTTAATATAATGCACTCTTTCTAGAATATTGTATAGTCCGATTTTCAATGATAGAGCAATCTTATGTAAGAAAATTGAGAAATTGATCCACAGTAGGCACAATCTCTAAAATTATGACTTAGAGATTCTAACATATTTGAATTGGTTTTGGTTTTGCCTCATTTTTTTTTCTCATTAGCAAAGTTCAACTTTCTGATGGAATTAAAAATCACTTACATCAAGTTTTAGGTATAGTCCAAACCATCCTTGGACAAGCAAGAACACACCAGCTGTGGTTTAAGCAGCAGTGCAGCTGGAGAAAGTATGTGAGCAAGATCCAAAGCTGGAGAAAAGCCAGTTTGCCTTAAAGAATTCCACCTGGACCTACTTAGCACCTTCCTTGCCTTAACCTAAACACATGCCCTTGGCCTCCTCAGGGACAGGAATGCAACGTGGAGAGAGCAAGAGGCTTAGGACAGAGTCAGGGTTGGCAAGATTGTTCCAGGCACTTCTATTTCCTCTCTCACCCTAGTTTGGCCCTCCGTTTGTCTCTCTTTTTGCTCCAACAGAATATTGAAACTCAGGGCTAAGAGTCGTGTCATATAGAGATAAATCAGAAAAGAGAGCATTTCCCCCAGGTTGTCTTTTTATTATTTTGATGAAATAAATCCAAGAGATGCACTGGAAATCTTCTTTCATTGCACGTAACCAGAACAGTAAATAACTGGATTACTTCAATTTCTTTGAAGGTGCAATGGTTCAGCTATTAAAAACCATGTTCACATTCTTCCACATACTTGTCCTTAATTAAAGACACCATTGTTCTAAATCCAGAAGCTATACAGATATTATAGTATTTTTAGAAGCATTTTCAGGAACTTCATTATGGTTTCATTCATTTATTCATTCAACAAATACTAATTATTGTAATACCATATCTGTGTCTGGTATTGGGCTGAGTATTCTGCCTAGATTATATCATCTAACATTGCAGTTATGCATAAAGTAAGTACTATCATTATCTACATTTTCTAAAGAAACTAAAGTTCACAGAGTTTAAAGAATTAGCCTAGGGTTTCCCAGCTAAGTCATTTCTATATGTTATTGGATTTATGCTGATGTATATTTAAATAGAGTGGTGTGACTTTAGGATGTTAGATGTAATCCCCACTGTAACCACAAACAAAATAGTTGCAAAACATACAACCACCAAAAGAAATGGGAATAAAAACATTTAATTACAAAAATCTAGCAAAGTACAAAAGGCAGTAATATAAAAAATGAGGGATAAAAATGCTAGAAGGTGTTAAATGGAAAATAGCAAGTGACAGAAGTTAGTCCCTGCCTTCCAGTAATAACCAAGTAGAAATAGACTAAATACTCCAATCAAAAGATACATACTAGCTAAATAAAAAAAAACTCTCACATTAAATCAGAAAAAAATATAGAGACAGGAAAGAAGGACATTACTTATTAATAAAATGTTCAATATAGCAAGGAGATATAATAATTTTTACCTACCAAAAAACAGAACATCAAAAATATGAAGCCAAAATTGACAGAATGAAAAGGAAAAATAAATAGTTCTACAGTAATAATTGGAAACCTTTGCACCTAATTATTCCAGTAATGGATAGGATAACCAGAGAGGAGATGAGTAAAGAAACAGAGGATTCGAACAACAAAATAAACCACCTTAAAGCCAATAGGCATTTATAAGAACACTGTTGCCAAAAACAACATAAAAAACATACTTACCTAGTGCACATAGGACATTCTCTGGTGTAGACCACATGGGAGGCTGCAAATTGAGTCTCAAGTGGATTTAAAAAGATAAAAATCACACAAAATATTTTCCCCAACCACAATGCCATGAAATTAGAAATCAGTGTTTATAGCAGCACAATTCACAAGAGCTAAGCTATGGAGCCAGACTGGGTGCCCTTCAACATATGATTGGATAAAGAAAATGTGGTCAAATACACAGCACATTATTACTCAGTCATAAAGAAGAATCTGACAGAAATTTCCCATGTACATATATCAATACACTAAAGTGAATTTCACCATCATTTTACGTGGAGAAATAATCCACAAGAAATTAATTTAAAAAATCTTCTGTAATTTCTTCTGTAAATGGCAGAAGGATCAAAAGAATGAAGGGACCAGGAAGTGAGGAGAGGGAAGGGGATGGAGAGGTTCTGGGGACAGAATTAGAACAAGATATAGTCCATGTTTTTATAATTATGTCAAAATGGATTCTACTGTCATGTATAACTAAAAAGAATATATGGAAACTAGAAAATTCTCAGAAAATTTGTGGACATTAAGAAAAACTTTTTTAAACAACCAATGGGTAAATGAAGAAAATTTAGAAAATAATTACAGACATATAAAAATAAAAACATAGCATCTCAAGACATGAAACACAAGAGAATGTATTAAAAAGGAAATTTAGACCTGTAAATGCTCACATTAGAAAAAGAAAGAGCTCAACTTAAAAACCTAATGTTACAGCTTGAGGAAGAAAAAAATGAACAAACTAAACCTAGAGGTAGCACAGGAAAGAAAATAATAAATATTACAACAGGATGAAATGGAGAATAGCAAAACAATAGAGAAAATTGGTAAAAAGAAAAGTGGTTATTTAAAAAGATCTGCAAAGTTGGCAGTCTTTTATCTAGATTAACTAAGAAAAAAGAGAAGTCTCAAATTATTAACGTCCAAAATGAAAGTGGGGATATTACTACCAATTTTATAGCAGTTAAAAGTATTATGAGATTACTAAAAAAATTATATGCTAGTAATTTGGATTGTCACATGAAATAGATTAGGCCCTAGGAACACAGAATCTACAAAAACTGAATCATGAACTAAAAGACTAGTGAAGAGATTGAAAATATAATAAAAATCATAATAAGGAAATGTCTTGGATCTTATGCATTCACTGGATAATTCTACCAAACATTTCAAAAAGAGCTAATATTAATCTATCTCAAAATTTTCCCAAAAAATTTTAAGAGGAAGGAACACTTCCAAACACATTTTACAGGGCCAGTATTAGCCTGAAATAAAAACCAGGCAAAGACAATCCAAGAAAAGTCCAGTCACATATCCCTCTGAACATGGATACAAACATTCTCAGCGTTCTTAGATCACATACTAGTGATCTGAATTAACAGTACATTATATATCATGACCAAGTAAGATTTATTCCTAGAATGCAAACATGATTCAAAATACAAAAAAATTATTAATATTATACACCATATTAACAGAATGAAGGGGAACATTATGTAATGTTCTCAATTCATGCAGAAAGTGTATGTGACAAAATTCAACCCTTTTCCATGATGAAAATACTTAGCAAACAAGGAATAGAAAGAAAAGTATCACTGAAGAAATAATTAAATCTTTTATTCTAAGATCTAGACACCCAGTTTCATTACTTCTATCTAATATCATAGTGGAAGTGTTGACAGAGCAATTAGGCAAGATAAAGAAATTAAACAAAAAAAGTAGAGAAAAGAAAAATTGGATTTCTGGAAAACTAAAACTGCAAAATTGAGGGCATTATGAAGAGTGAGAAGGCAATTCACAGACTAGGAGAAAATAATTGTAAATAATATATTTGATAAGAAATCGATATTCAGAATATATAGTGAATTCCTAAAACATGTAAAATTTTTGATGAAATAATTGACAAATACTTGAAGAAACAGTTTCAAATATGTTGTATGAACAGACAGACAACAGTTATATGAGAAGATCTCTCAAGGTCACCAATTATTTGAGAAATGGAAGTCAAAGCCACAATGAGATAAACTCTCACCTTTTAATATTACTATCAAAGAAAATAGAAAGTAACAGGTGTGGAGAAACTGAAACCTTTCTGTACTGTTGTTAATAATGTAAATTGCATACAGGTACTATGGAAAACAGTATGGCAGTTTCTTTAAAAAGTATTAAACCAATATTTACTAGTGTTACAGTTAAGATATGAGCTGTTCTCAAAAGCTCTTGTGTGAGACAATGCAAAAAGATTTAGAGGTGAAATGATTGGGTTATGAGAATCTTAAGCCAATCGATGAATTAATCCCTTCATAGGGATTAATATAGTGGTACCTGAAGGCAGGTAGGGTGTGGTTTGATTAGGAATGTCATGGGGGGCTTGGCTTAGAGGTATATATTTTGTCCCTGGAGAGTAGAGTCTCTCTGCTTCCTGAGGTGATGTTCTGAGTTGCTTTCCTTCACCAAACCCTTCTGCCATGATGTTCTCCCTCACCTTGAGCTCAGAGAAATGGAGCTAGCTATCTTTAAGACCTCTGAAACTGTGAACACCCAAATAAACTTTTCCTCCTCAAAATTTGTTCTTGTCAGGTCTTTTAGGCACAGTAGTTAAAAAGCTGACTAAGATAAATAATAAGCAGTAGAATACTTATATTAAGTAGAGTTTCTCAGCATAGCTGCAAATTAGAATCACATATAGAATTTTGAAAAAGTGTACATGTTTAAATTTCACCCCATGCAGTGGGTATATGGTGAAGTATTTTTTTCTTGAACTTCTCAGAGATAACTCTTCTGTGAGTCAACATCATATACAGCTTATGACAGTGCTTCTTAAAATAGGAATCAGGACTGATGGCATTCAGGATCCAGGAGTGCTTATTAAAATGCAGATTCCAGGCCTGTTGCTATGTTTCTAAATCAGAATCTCTGGGAGTGGGGCCAAGAAAATGCATTTTGATTTCCAAGAGTTACCTTCAATAAATTTTGACAGCTATGGTATTTATCTATATTCATATTATAAGGACAACTTAATAAAAAGCTAAGGCTTTAATCTTCCAAATGTGTAATACTGACACTCTCAATCAAGGTTTATCATTTTACCATAATTTCCTGTTCCTGTTAACTGTATAAAAATATAATACTTCATTTTCACCCTTTCTCAATTAGTCATTATTGTGTGGAAGAGAGAACATAATCTTTGAATTATTAGGAACTGGTAGTTTCTAATGGTGTTCCAAACAATTTTGCATGTCAGTACCATACTATGCCATTTATTATAAATCTAGGCTATGACACATTTATAGGAGCTCTTTCCAAATAAGGCTTACATAGACAACATGTGTCAGATTTCTTTTTCCATGTCAGAACAATGAACACAATATAAACGGATGGTTATTCCTTTGATTCTCCAAAATACTGTTTTATGTTTAAGGACTGTAGTCCCCCCTGAAGCTGACCTCCCATGTGTCTGTTATGGCTGTCCTATGCAGTGATACAAGATATGCATTGCGTGACTCCAGAGGGTGATCATGTGCTGTATGATGTGCAACATAGTACCATTGCTCAGAGGCAATAGTTATATCCTAAGGGAGTTTTACAATTCTAAACTAAGTCTTGCTTTTATCTAAGTCATGTTGGGAAAAAAAAATGTCCAGTGCTGGATATGCTACATGCAAATTCATTGATTAAAGTAACTTAAAAGCATATTGATAAATAAAAGAAAAGTAAGACATGTATGAATCAAAAATGATATAATTGATGATTTGGTTCAGGAAGAAAGTGATAAAGATTATAGCAGCTGCTCACAAGAAAAATGTTTATACAATTTCTTTAAATATTAAATTTTAGCATAAATATAAAAATTCTGATTTTTTCTTCATTTGGCTTTAATTTGAAATATAAATATAAATGTGTGTTTATTTTAATCTCAACTATTTAAATAGATGATCACTAGTTTATTTGCAGAACAGTAGTGCTTTTGATCACTGAAGTTGAGTCCCAACTTAGAGAATATGTTTTCTATTACTGTTGTGATAAAATAATAACTGGTTAAGTCAATGTTTTTATCAAACAAGGATAAAGAGAAAGATTTTTTTTTTAAAAAGGATCAGAAGAAAAGCAAAAAAGAAAAGACTTAGCATTAGACTTAGCCAAAAAAATAAAAAAAAAGAAAATGTTAAATAATTAAAGTGTCAGATAGATAGGTAAGTCTGGATTTTAAAACTCAGGCTCTCACCTGACACCTTTTGATATCCTCCTAATTGACAAAAGAAGCCCAAATTCATCCTTGTAGAAGCCAGCATACATTTAGTAACACACTCTCTGATCTTTAAAAAATAGCATCTGAACCTTCCTGGAAATATCACTAGAATTTTACTGATAATAATTCATCTATATTCCCAAACCAGGGTTACTATAACTAACATAACACAGTACTAATACTTAAATACTTGATACTTAAAAGAATTTTCTTATATACAGGAAAACTTTGATGAAACTTTCATCAGAGTCTAGCTCTTACTAGATGTTTAATAAATGGTTGTTGAAAGAAGGATTAAATCAATAAGTGAATTAATGAATGTTTTAAACACTTCATTACTAGCTCATTTTCAAATACAGATGTTCCTTAGATTGTCCAACAACTATTTTACGAAGCAATGCTTTCAACTATTACTTGTACACTGGAAGCCTTCACATTTTTTATCTTCAGCTTTGAGACTTCCCATGAATTTCAAAATTTTATGTGTTTCTGTGTGCTACATTATTTTAACTGGATGTGATCCAGGCATCTTGGTTTGTAAAATCATATTGTACTGTAAATTTGCACTTAATTGTGCTTTGTACAACAGCAATGAACTTAACCACAACCAAAACATACAAGTTTCTGTATTAATGAGTTCTTTTTCACTTCCCATATATAATTATCACCTTTTAAAAATTTTGCCTTTGAGAGCTTCTTCAAACCATGTGTTCACATTTTATTTCAAACCTCATCTTTCTTTCAAAAAAAAAAAATAACTAACCTCCACAACATCATTCACTTCTCATTCCAGCCATTTTCAAAATGATTCCAGACATTTGTCTGTAAACATAAATCCGAATATGTTTCTCCTTGGTTTTTTAGCTATGTAAAGTTCTGAAGTGTGGTCTCTTCAGTATTGTAGATTATCCATAATGCCAAACTAACATTGCAAGAGTACTCACCTCTTTTTTTCATGTGCAAGAGATTTATGTTCAACCTCACATTTAGATTTGTTTTATTCAGTAGTGCATTCACATATTTTGTAAAGCAAAATAGTCCCTCAAAGCTTATCAAGAAATATGATATTGGGACTGCGGTTGTAGTTCAATGGTAGAGCACTTGTCTAGCATGTGTGAAGCATTGGGTTCAATCCTCAGCACTACATAAAAATAGATGGACATTATACCTTCAGTTTATAATGTCCATCTACAACTAAAAAAAAAAAACTTTTTTAAAAAAAAGGAAATATGATATTATTTTCTTTTCTCCTCTCTAATCTTTATGTCTCTCCCTCAGACCACCTTATCAAACCTTGCTACTAAACAACATATTAATACTGATAATCCTTAATATGATGACTGTTTTATCTTACCCATTTCCTGTATTTTTTTTTCTCAAGCCATTCCTAAACTTTCCCTCCTCTCATCTCTCCAATAGAGCTGTATTTGTTATGGTTTGAATGTAAGGTGTCCCCCAAAAGCTCTTGTATTATTAATACATGAATGTTCAAAGGTAAAATAATTGTATTGTAAGAAAATGTAACCTAATCAGTCCATCCTAGTTTGGATGATAACTGTAGGCAGGTGGGGCTGGAAAACTACATTACTGAAGGCATGCCCTAGAAGGTTGTGTTTTCCCTGTGGTCCCTTTCCCTCCTTCTCTCTGCTTCATGACCTCAATAGGGGAGCAATTTTCCTCTTCTGGGCTGTTCTCCCATGACATACTATCTCATCTTGGGCCCGGAGCAATGGAATTTGCTGTCTATGAATAGAGACCTCTGAAACTCTGAGCCCAAATTAACTCTCCCTCCTCTAAGTTGTCCTTATCAGGTATTTTGGTCATAGCAATTGTTTTAGTCAACTATTTCACTACTGTGACTAAAAGACCCAACCAGAACAATTGTAGAGGAGGAAAAGTTTATTTGAGCGCTCATGGTTTCAGAGGTCTTAGGGCTCCAGATGAGGCAAAACATCATGGAGGAAGAAGGTGGCAGAGGGAAGCAGCTCATCTGATGCTCAAGAAGCAGAGAGAGAGGTCTCCACTTTCCAGATACAAATATATACCCCAAAGCCACACCACAGTTCCCACCTCCTCCAGCCACACCCTATCATTTTAGTTACCATGCAGTTAATCCCTATCAGGGGATTAATTCACTGATTGGGTTAAGACTCTCACAACCCAGTCATTTCTCCTCTGTATCTTCTTGCATTGTCTCACACATGAACTTTTGGAGGACAACACATGTCCAAACCATAACAGCAATGCAAAGCTGATTAAAACACAGTTTTAGTATCTTTTAAACATTAGCTACTATTGAGCTATAGAATCAGAAAGGTCAAGGTATTTAATCTTCCTGCTATGATCATATTTCCATATGTAATTTTTGAGGTCCTTGATGACTCAAGACCATATCCTTATGTCATTTCATATCCTCCACTTATCTTCTGGCTCCTCATTTATGGCAGGAGCACAGTTTTACCATCATAGTTTGGGAACTGAAGTAATTAAAGGTCAACAAGATAATCTTCTTCTAGGGTGTTATTTATTCTTCTAGGGTGTTATTTACTCAATTATGTTTCATCAGCATGCAGAAGAATAATACTAGTAGCACTAAAAGCTAACATTTTTTGAGTGTGTTCTTTGTGCTAGGATTCTCACTCGTTTAATCGTAAGTCAAGACCTTCCATATAGGTATGTTTATTTATCTCATTTTACAGGTGAGAAAACTGAAACAAAGAAGGTTAAGTAACTGACCTATGTGGTGAGTGTGTCATTTTGTCCAAATACCTACATCTGCTAAGTGACCGAGTTGGAACTTTGAATATTCACAAACTCAGCTGCTTCCTCTAATAACTCACTTTGCATTCCAGCATGCATGGAAAAAACTCACTTTCAGGTTAACATAAGGAATGTGGTAGAAGAAAGGTAACTCTATCCTCTCTTTTCTGTTGCTTATTTATGCATGTAATCAATGAACATTATTGCATGTCTTCTCTGTTTTAGATATGATACTTGACTGGAAAGTCCCTGATCACAAGCAATTCCAAATGATTCTAAATGAGTTCTAAATTATTGACTTGACAATGAGCTCATTCTCTGGGAAGATGTCCTTAATCCTTAACATACTAGAATTATAAAAAACTCACACTGGCCCTTCTATACAATTGTGTGTGGTCTAAAGTAATGACTCAAACTTTTATTTCACTTTACATCTTTCATTTCTTTGGGCTTCTACTTAGCCCTAAGTAGGGTGACTTATGTTTTTCTTGAACTCATAGAGAAAATATTAAACTCCTTACTTTAGTTGATAGTATAAGCTTTTAAAATACTGTCATCTATGAAGGAAGTAGCTGTTTTTCCCCTAACCTTAATTAGATCTTTCAAATATTTAGGCTCAGGAAAAATACCTCTAAAATCATGCCATCACATCTGAATTTGCAAATAAACTTGTGGTGGTTTGAAGTTGAGTGGGGAGGCACACCAGGAGAACCTTGATATTATTAGAAGTGGATAGCATATTTCTTGTTATTCACTGTTAATTCACATTATATAAGAAAACTCTCAAATGAATTATGACAAGATATGCTTTTGTAATATTATATTAAAGCATAGCAGCATATTTACTTCAACAGTCATTATTTAATTAAGAACATCGGCATTCATATATATCATGCCTACTTTACCACAAAATACAATATTAAGACTTAGGAATAAAGATGAATAATCAAGTTGAATGTATTAAAAGCTTAAATATAATAGTTACTATGTATATGTAATACATATAATAATTTATTTTAAATTTATTACTGTCAACATCTACTGGAATATATGCTACCTGAGGTTAGGGACTATATCCTGTTTATTAGTATATTCCCAGGGTTTGAACAGTCTAGGTATTCAATAAATTGTTGAATAAATGAATAAACAAAATAACAATTAGGTAGAATTCCTGTTAAGTGCTATTTTCCTTGCTTAAGTTTTGGGGAGCTTCATTTTGAGGTACATAGAAAATCCAACCAAAAGTAGAAAGGAATAAATATAATTATGAGTAACAACATAGTAGTGAACAAATAAATAATGCACAGACAAAGTAATATGTAAAACATTGCAGTTTGGCATGGCCTAAATGGTATAGACGAAACTCAAAGAATTTAGAAAGGTCTTTGTGTTTTCTGAGGTCAGATATCTCCAAATGAGGCTACCTGAAAGATAATTTCTTCTGATGAAAACTCTACGCTTACCCAAGGGTTTAATAAGTAGTTCACCTCTCCCTCCACCATCCAGAAAGAGAGGTAATGGTACCCCATCCAGTAATCAGCAAGTGAATGGACAGAGAAGACTACAGTATTATCTGGAATGTGAAATGCATCATGAACATGTGGAGAGTTAAAGGGTTTATATAAAGATAGCTGCTGTGTATTATTCAGCACTGAGTGGATTTCCGAGAGATAAAGTTTTCATTTGAAGCTATCACACTGCTAAAGGAACATTCACTCATGTGCAAGTCAGTGTTGTAGACATTGATAATAAATGGTTAATGAGACAACAGGTGTATCTCAACAAACTGCTTTTCAATACAGAAACCAGAATTATAAATATGTAAACAAGTAATTGCAGACAGAGGTATTATGCTGTGAGAATAATCAAGTTGATATGAAGTTGAAGGAACCCAACAGATAGGGCATTGCATTAGTCTCTCTGAGAAGGAAATACTCTAACTGAAACTTGCTTGTTTCTCAGTGTGATTATACCAATTTGTACCAACAAGCAGTACCATGTTAATGATGTGGTTGGCCCTCATCCTCACCAAAACACAGTATTAACAAATGTTTTTCGGGGCTGGGGATGTGGCTCAAGCGGTAGTGCGCTCGCCTGGCATGTGTGCGGCCCGGGTTCGATCCTCAGCACCACATACCAACAAAGATGTTGTGTCCGCCGAGAACTAAAAAATAAATATTAAAAATTCTCTCTCTCTCTCTCTCTCTCTCTCTCTCTCTCCTCTCTCACTCTCTCTTTAAAAAAAACAACAACAACAAAAAAAAACAAATGTTTTTCTCGCTATGGTGACATAATATGTATAAATGGTCTCTCATTGTGGTTTTAATTTCCATGATTACTAATCAGATTGTACATCTTTTATTGGCTATTCAGAATTCCTTTCTGTGAAGAATCTATTAAGACTTTCCCCCTCTTTTTCAGTTGGTTTATTCTTTCATTTCTTGTAAATTGCAGGAATTTGCTTTGTTTAAGTTAGATGCTGATTAATCCTTTGCCTGTCATATGTATTAAAAAGTATCATCTTTCATTTCCTTTACACTGACTTTTATAATCTGAAATAAGAAGTTTTAATAGCCAGATTCATGTATTTTAGTCTTTTCCTCTATGGTTTGCACTGTTTGAATTTTATTCGGTAAATCCTCATCTTTTGGGAGGTCACAAGGACACTGTTTATAGAGTGATATAGTTTTGCTTTTATCATTTTCTATCTTTAACCTACCCGAATTAACCTGTATATGTGTTGAGGCAATTGAAATGTGGGGGAAAATACCTTTATATATAGTTTCATGTTTAGTTTGATTCAGAACTAGAGAAAATATCTTAAAATTCAAAATTACATGAGTTCTCTTTCTAGTTCTTTATTTTCCAACAAGCTATTTTCTGCTGTGTAGATAGACATTTCTGTGATTAGAATCCTGCCTTTTATTTTTACTGTGGAAAATATAAATGTCAACAGAGAGCTGCAACTATTTTGAGATGCAGCAGAACTTGATCAACAACAAGCATTGTTCTTACCACCTGTGAGAGGATAAAATAAAAAAGTAAACCACATGCTAAAGTTCAGGAGCAAAACTGTGATCAGTATGAACAAATGTCAAGTTCTTAGGCATTCTAAGTTATTGCAATTATGGGTTTAAACTTTTATATGTCAAGGACAGAGTGCAATATGGAATCCTTAAGCTATGTTGTGCCCTACATATAGTTGCTTACATGTTGTATGCTTTTTGAATATACATCCAAGACCAACCTGTAACGTTCTACCTATCGCTCCAATATGATGATCAAGGGAAAACGAAAATTTTCTCTTGTCCTTTTCTTTTTTGGAGATTTTATGAAATATTCATACCCTTGACCAAAGAGTGCCCTAAATACTAAAGTTTCATGAGGTATTATCATCAAATTTCCTTGCAGCCCTATAGACTGCTTTATTAAGATGTTAAATGTTCCAAACCCCTACAGTTAGATTATAAGCACTTATCCTGTGTTTAAGTACAATCTTAAGAAAGCATTCCGGTAACATACTGGCAGTTTCTCACCTTTAAAAAGGAAAAAAAGAAAAAGAAAAAAAAGGAGTAAATGATCTCAGCCCTGCCTTCAAAAGATATGTTAAATGTTGCTTATTTTTAAAGTTATTAAAATGTTGTGTATTCAAATATGGTCAGTAATCATTAGAGTATCAGTCTCTTCAACAGATGCTTACTAAATTTTAAAGATAGGGAAATATTTTGGATAACAAAAGATATTGATCAAAGGAGATTTGATACAATATAGCTTTGCAAAGTGGGGTTCATGAATTACTAGCATTGACATCACCTGGGGCCCCAAAGTATTGTGGGCTCAGTCCCAACCACTGCATCAGAATTATCACATATAACACAATCTTCAAATTTTTCCATATGTATATATGTGCTACTCCATTATACCAATAAAACAAATTATCTTAGACTATATAATTTATAGACAATAGAAATTTATTACACATAGTTCTGGAGGCTGGGAAGTCTAAGATTGTGCCAGGATTGTTCTCTAGTGGAGAATGGTAGGATTAGTCTGGTGGGGACTACTCTCTGCTTCCAAGATGGTGCCATATTACTGCATTCTCAAGAAGAGAGAAACACTGTGTCCTCACATGGCAAAAGGACAGGAAGGCAGAAAGCAGTCTGAGATAATTTTCTCCATTCTTTGTATGGGTACCAATGTGTTCATGAGGGCCAAGCCCCATGACTGAATCATTTCCCAAAGTCTCAACAAGAATTTGGGAGGAAATACATTTAAATCATAGCAATGTCAGCTTGAGAAGAATGCTCCAGTCTGTAAGGATAGTTACTACCCAATTATGGCTGCTGAGCAATGGAAATATGGTAATCCTGAATTCAGATATAATGTAAATATAAAATATACCCCTGATTAGAAAGACTTATCATGATAATATAAAATATTACTAAGAAATTCAAATTACATATGAAAATAATATGTAGGTTATATAAGATTAATAACATACTAGTAAAATTATTTTCACCTATTTATTTTTTTTTCAATACACTACTGGAGATTCAAAACTGCATATATATAAAACATTTCTGGCTCATAATTTCTGTGTCATAAGAAACCATAAGCCAAAGATCATGTGTTAGTCATTTGGGCCAAGTCTGGCTGCAGAATGTTTTATTTTGCCTACACAATGTATTTAACTGTATCAATGTTTTAGAAAAAGGAAAATTTATATAAATTGTGTTGGATGTAAAGATTTTCTTAAAAACTTAAAAAGTTCTTCCCTTGCTGGCCCTACATTCCTTCATCCCAACCATCAAGTAGAATTGAATTGCATCTGCTTTCTGGTTGAGAAGTACTTTTATTTTCACCAGATTAACAGAATTGATTAACTCCTACCTAATGGCATAAGCACTATCACCTTTGATTTTCTCCTGTTTAGAATCTGTCAAGTTCTATGCATTTAAGTTTTGTGACTGTCTTGGATTCTGGAAGTCATATTTGCCATTAGCTGGATCATGATCTCCACTGCTCAACCAATTGGGTTTAATTTCAATCCTTGGTCTCTCCCATGTTGTTTCGTACCACTGTGGTCAGGAAGCCTAGACCAAGTCAAAGTCTGAGGTGATTATGATGACTTTATGATTATAATGAAAATCATCTGAGCATTTACTGCACACAATACACTATGCAAAACTATATCTATCTATCTATCTATCTATCTATCTATCTCAATATATGTATATGATTTCACATACTCTTTACCACAACCATATGGGCTATGGGTTAGGGATCTTTTTTTAACATTTTAACTTCCAAAGAGCCTGAATTATAGAGGTGGTTTGACCAAAGTTGCACATAGACCCATACACACACACACACACACAAAAAAAAAAAAAAAAAAAAAAAAAAAAAAAAAAAAAAACTAGAAATTCAGGACAAATAAAGATCAAATGCCACAATTCTTTTTAAATAAATACTTTATTCTATTTAGGACTTTGTCATGTAAAAATATAATTTTCTCCTTTGGTCATACCCTATCCCAGTCTTTGTTGGGTCATATATTTCTTTTGCAGATGTGTGTCTCACTTGACAAGAACTAATTTGGGATTGTTTTCCAAAACTTCAAGCAACCCTGCTGTCCACAGTTAAGACTAGGGAATTTTGGCCATCCTGTATCCACCCTTGCCACTTCCTTCTTTCATTGAGTTTGGCAAAAAACAACCCTTTGTACTTAACCAGGCTTTCATTTACAGTCACTTTGAGTAAGAATTACAGTGTCCCACAACTTTGTATGTGGAAGAGCAATGAACAGAACTAAAAGTGGCCTATAATTGTGGATTCAGTCTAAAAATCTTTAGGGGAAAAATTGGCCCTGACTTGTTGAACCTCAGTTATGTCCCAGGATGCTTTTAGAATCTATTCATATCCTCTGAACTGTGGTTCCCATAATTTTTGTAATATCTTCTTGGAATTCTTTCACAGATAAATTTAATCTTCCAATACTTAACTCATTTAAGCTTCTCTTTATATCAAACTAAACAATAAATAATATTTCTCATGGAAAACTAAAGGATATAGAATAGAAATCCCAAAAGCTGTATACAGATGGACCCCATCCTGCCTGTCTATAAACCCCAAATATTTGAGAAGTAGCAGTTCCTCCCAAATCCTTACTAAAGTATCAGCATCATCCAGTGCTGGAATTTCATCCAGGCTCCATTAAGCTAGTTGCTTTAAAAAAAAACAATTTCAGAACACTCAAATGGCAGACTCTTAAGTTGTCTAGAATGTGCTTCCTTGAAGATAATGTCTCTGGTAAACCTTAATTAGTGATCCAACACAACCTCTTGTTTATTGACAAAACTGACTGTGGTTGAAACAGAATTTCTTCAGCGAACTCTCCCAACTTTTAAAATTTTTTGTTAAGTAGACACACCATCAATTTTACCATTTTAATCATTTTTGAGTGTGCAGTTTAGTGACATTAAGTACATCTAATTTTTTATGAAATTTTTTCAACTTTTTATTATATATATATTTTTTAAGTCTTGGAAAAGCTCAAAGAACAGCATGATGAAAACCAATATGCTTACAACATAGACTAAACAATTGTTAACATTTTTCCAATTTGCTTCAACTCTTCAGTATTCGGGAGTATGTAGATATGGTGTTTATGGATATGTGTGGTGTGGGGTGGTATGTCCATATAGTATTTGAAAATAGCTTATAGATTTTACCCTGCCTAAGGATAAGGTTATTCTCTACAGCATTAACATTTTCCTACATGAGAAAATAATTGTTTCTTCTCATATTATCTAATATTCAGCTCATTTCCAAATTTTCTTAATTATTCCAAAAATGTGTTTTACAAAAAAATTTATGAATCATCATCCAATCAACATATCAAAATTACATTGCTTGTGCCCCTTGCCTGTCTTTTACTTTAAAAAGCCCCTTTCCATACTTTGCATTTTTTTTTAGTGGGGGGGATGACATTGACGTTTTTAAAGAGATTAGACCTGTTGTCTTTCAGATTGTTTTATACTGTGGACTTCTCTGGTTATTTCCTTGTGGTATCAGTTGACTTATTTCTCTTATCTTTGTATTTTACTTAAACTGGAAATAACAGTAAATGTTGAAAATGTTCAGTGTGAATATTTCTTTGAAAAAGAATTCTCCACTGACAAGTAATTACATATCAGATTGTATGAGGAGGCATCTAATGTCAAATTGTCTCATTATTAGTGATGCTCAACTTAACCCTTGAGTTAAAGAGGAATTGCAGGATCTTTCCTCTAAAAAGTATAGTTTCATCATATGGAAAAAAAATTTATAGTCCCTAAAATTGTATGAACTAATTATGTAAACTTATTTATCTTTCTTGTTAAAAAGTATATATTTAAAAATATTAGTAGCGAATTAATCTTGCTATCCAGTTATTTTTATTTAATTTTCTGAATTGGAAGAAATGATGATATGTCTTATAACTTAATCCAAATAATGCTAAAGTTTATAGAGCAGAGTTAGCAGGCATCACAGACAACTTCTGGTGTGCAAAAAAAGGCAACAAAGTTGCATTTGTTTATTTTTTGGAACACAGAACCATTTTTCTAGAGATGTTGACATATCAGAAATAATTACTTTGGCAGGTTAGCCCAATATTTCTAAATCAATTTTCCCCACAGAAAAAATAATTCCATTTTATGTAGCCAGAAGAAACTTGAGGGGGTCTATTATGGTTTGCATGGGAGGTCACCCCCCAAATCTCATGTGTGAGGCAATACAAGAAGATTTAGAGGTAAAACATTGGGCCCTACTAGCCTTAATCCTATCAGTGAATCGGTCCCCAATGGGATTAACTGGGTGGCAGCTGGAGGCATTAGGGTGTGGCTGGAGGAGTTGAGTCATTAGGGGCATGCCTTTGGGGTATATATTTTGTAGCTGGGAAATGGAGTTTCTCTCTTTGCTTCTGATCATCACCAGACTGTTTCCATCTGCCACACTCTTGCCACCACATTGTTCTGCCTCACCTTGAACACTGAGGAGTGGAGCCAGCTATTTATGGACTGGGACTTCTGAAATCATGAGACCCCAAAAACACTTTTTCTCCTTGAAATTGTTTCTGTTGCTCAGTGGTAAAATGCCTTTGGCCCCAGTGCCAAACAAACAAACAAAAAGTTGTATATCATTTTTATTCACCGTTGATAATTATTTTTTAATAATCCTGAACATAATTGTTTTGAAATTATCCTTTTTATTGATATCATAGCAATTTTGTCAAAGGATTACATTATTATATACTCTATATATTTATACTTTATCTTATAGTTTAACTCTGAATATTTACCATTGATTCACTAAGTTTATTTTGATGACAGGAAAAAGTTTTTATTGGTTTCAGACTGTTAGATGAAAACCTATTTATAAGTGTTCTCCAGATAAAATTTCATCTCTCCACATGATGTAAACCTAGAGAATAATTAAAATTCTAGTATAATTGTGCTTTCATTGTTTTCACAAATATCCTAGTACATGACATGCACAAAGCATCTGAGTTTCCCTTCAGTTTTAATATAGAAAGGATTTTCCTTCATATTATCAATTTATGTTTGGTTCTAGCTTGCTACTTAAAAGGAGCTCATGGGGCAGTAAATTAGGGACAAAGGAGCATGTACTCACTTAAACTAGGAATTCAACTGCTGAATTACTTATAAAATTAAATTTATTCTGGTTCTACTAATTTGTGAAATTGAATGATACAATATACAATCACTTTCTTTGAACAATGTATGATTTTATTTTCTAGTATTACAAAATAGTCATCACATAAAAAATTTCAAAGCCAGAATAATAATTTGCAAAATCAAATTGTCATTACCAGTTTTGTTGTAAAGAGAACAACCAGTGACTATTTTATTCTTTACCTACCCCTGCTGTTAGGGATTAAAGTACTGAGTCTCTTAAAAGAACTAAGCAATTCCTTTCAAATATATGACCTCTCATTTTTCTCTCCAGGAACCAACTTGAGAAGAATGAAACAAAAATGTGGTTCAGTTATGACTCAGTCTTGTCAATTTCTAGAAGCAGATTCAGCTCCTTAACATGGATTTTATACCTACTCTTAAGCACATTCAACTTGAAGCACATTCAACTATCTGCAGTTCTCCTGAGCATTTGATTTCAGGAGTGAGTAATATAATTGTTTAATTGCCTCTCACACACTAGAAGAATGACATTATTTAGTGATTAAAATGGCAGAATGCCATGTATATTCAAACTCTTACAGGGAGAGAGAAAAGGCTCAGTAACATAAACATTCTTAGACATTTATATTCAGTTACCTGAAATTTTGTAAAAGCAGAGAAGAAAATTGTCACATTAGTGACGTGTGTGAATCTATAAGTGTCCCACCCAATATTTTTTTCTTTTAATGTTATAAGTCTTACTTATGAATTTTTATCAAAATTTATTTTATTTTTATTTATATTTTACATAATCTTCATTTAAAGAAAGAGTGTGAACCAGATATGCCCTCCAGCAGTATAATTATGATTTATGAACACATTTTACAATCTCATAACATGTGTATGCACCACAATGCCAAAATTTAACGAAATGGAGTAATGGCATTTTCTTAAGTAGTTTAGGTTCTTCAGTCATAACTCAATTCAATCTTTTCTCTGTCTTCCACCCTCAAATAAGTAAAGCAGTGGACAATTCAATCTTTTTTCTGTCTTCCATCTTCAAATATGTAAAGCAAAGGACACGTCTAAATATGAAAAGTCAGGTAATTTGAGAATGCTAACATACCATTTTAACACTTCCCATAATCTTTTCCCACTGCATTTCATGCAAGTAGGAGTATTCAAAGTCATATCTTTGGGATTTTACTTTTAAATTTTCAGTGTAAACTTGGTGCTAAAATTTTTGAGTCTGATGCATTGTCATGAAAGTTGAGAAAATAATAATAAAGATGGAAAGGAGAAATAGGAGGAGGGCAGGAGAACAAGGGAGCTGAAAATCTATCCAAATTGTGAAGGAAAGAAGGTAGGCAGGAATGAAAAAGAAAGTAGAAGAAAGGAAATGGCTCAAAGTTTATTGAAATATTTCTAAATTAGGAAATTTCAAATCTTTTCTGTATGAATACATGAAGAAAGTCTGTTGAAAACCAGAAATGATATTTTGGGTGACATCAGCAAGACTGCAGAGTATGAAGTCTATTACTTGTTCCTCCAGGACCAATACAATAATATTAGTACTAAAATACCTTGGAAGAGAATTCAGAACTCAACTAAATAGAAGCACTCAACGGATCACAATCTTGAGAACATTCATATTTAAATGGGTAAGAAGAGCAATTTCACTTTACTGTTCAGTTTCTCTCCAGAAGCAGCTTAGCTCAGCACAGAAGATCACCTAAACATGTAATTTCCTCAGCATTGGGGAAAACAAGATTGGAGTGTGTGGCTAGCTATCTGGCTTCCTACCTTCCCTGGTGTTGATTCAAACTTGCTTCATATTGAGAGCTGAACAACCTGAAGAGTATGGTTTACTGAATAAAGAGGAGTAAAGAAAAGAGGAGAATATCCTGTTATAGACAGCATTACTCTGCAAGTTTGGGAAAAGGTGCATAACAGAAGTTTTCCCTCCAGAGGGAGGGAAGGAAAAAAAGGGGATAAATCCCTTGTGATTCAGAGTGCACTCCATGAGCCAGGTTTCTAAATTGACTAATACCAAGTACAGAATATCCAGAAGAGCTTACACAACAACAAAAAGAAAGGCAGGTGTCCTTGTATAGCTCACACTGCTCTATGTGATTAGTAAAAAGCACAAGAGGGAAGAAAAGAGTTGAAGGAAGCTTTGTTGCCAATCTTCCAAGATACTGCCTGATGGGTTGGTACCATGAAGTGAAATCTTTGAGTTGCCAAAGAAATCAAAATAATTATCTTTAAGATGTTTAAGAAAACATGGATAGACAACTAAGGACAATCAGAAAAGCACCACTTGGACAAAAAGTCAAACAAAATGATAAAAATTATTTTCTTTAAGAAAGATTCAAACAAAAAGTTTAAAGCTGAAGAACAGAGTTAACTGAAGTAAAAACATCACGGGAGGGGCTCAAAAGCATATTTGATCAAGGTAGGAAAAAATCAGATCCTTTAAAATTGTTCAGTGAGACAAAAAAAGAATAAAAAGACTAAGGCAAAATGAGACTCTACTGAGAAAACTAATATATATGCTATGGAAGTTATAGAAGAGAGAGAGAAAAGGGTAGAAAGCTTATTTAAAGAAATAATGACCAGAATTTCTCCAGTGTGTGAAGGAAAATAGATACACAAATTCATAAAGAACAAAGGAACTCAAAAATGTTGAATTTAAAGGAATCTGCACCAGATATATTGTGATTAAATTATCAAAATCAAAGACAAAACATTTTGAAAGCAGCAAGTGAATTGTGACTCATTGTGTATAAGGAATTCCCCATAAAATGTAAGCAGATTTCTCAGTAGGAAGCTTGCAGGCTCAGAAAGAATGGGATGACATATTCAAACAGCTGAAAGAGAAAAACTGCCAGCCAAGAATAATATACCAACAAAACATTCCTTCAGAAATGAAGCAGAGATGAAGACTTTCCCAAACAACAAAACTTGAGGAAGTTCATCACAAAACTAAACATGCCTCATTAGAAATGCTAAAAGGAATTTTCCAGGATGAAATGAATGGAAGCTAATTAGATTCATGTAAACATATAAAGTCATAAAATTCACTGTTAAAAGTATATAGTCAAATACAGAACAATACTATAATAGTGGTACATAAATCACTTTTAATTCTTATGTAAAAATAAAGAGAAAAAGAATTAAAATACTGCTTGGGGGGCTGAGGCAGGAGGATTACAAGTTCAAGACCAACCTAAACAACTTAGCAAGACCCTGTCTCAAAAAGGGCTAAGGATGTGGCTCAATATTTAAGCACCTCAGGTTCAATCCCTGATACCAAAAAAAAAAAAAAATACCTAAGTACAACAATTTTAATAGATATAAAAAAGTTCAAAAGTCATAAATTGTGATGTTAATGACAAAGGATGTAAGATGCAGAGAAGGAAGATAAAAGTGCTAGTTTTTCTTGTGATTAAAGTTAACTTCTTACTAGCTTGAAACAGACTATTATAATGATAAGGTGCATTTATCAGCCTCAAAGTGAACAAAACTTAAAAACCTGTAGTACATACATAAAATATAAAGAGAAGGAATCAAAGTACACCAGTAAAAAATAAACCATCAAATCACAAAGAAAGCAGGAAAAGAAGAAAGGAACAAAGAAACAACAAGACTGTCCGAAAACAACAAAATGACAATATGTTTACCTTTCACTGATTATTATAAACATGAGTGAATTAAATTCCCCACTCAAAAGAGTGGCTATTGAGTAAAGAAAAGCCTGACAATGATACCTATAAGAGAGTTGCTTTAGCTTTAAAAGTACAAATATGTTTAATGTGAAGTATTTTAAAGAAACTTCCATGAAAATGGTGATGAAGAAAGCAGGAATGCTTATGTTAGACAAAATATACTTCTTTAAAAATAAATGTCACAAGGGCTGGGGTTGTGGCTCAGTGGTAGAGTGCTTGCCTTACATGTGAGATACTGGGTTCAATTTTCAGCACCACATATCAGTAAATAAAATAAAGGTCCATCAACAACTAAAAAAATATTTTAACTGTCACAAGAGATTAAAAAATGTCATCAAAGAATGACAAAGAGATCAGCTAATCAAGAGGATATAATATATATTCATGCAATATCCAAGCCCCTAAATCTATAGAGCAAATAGCAAAATACATGAAAGGAGAAAAAGACAGCAATGGAAAATTAGCAAGGGACATCAATACACCATTTGCAATGGAAAATTAGCAAGGGACATCAATACACCATTTGCAATGGAAAATTAGCAAGGACTTCAGTACACCATTTGCAACATGGATAGATCATCCAGACAGAAAATCAATAGGAAAACAGTAGACTTGAATACTACAGACCAAGTGGACAAAACAGACATTTATAGAATATTCCATCCAAAAGTAGTAAAATACACATTTTTCTAAAGTGCATACAAAACATTCTCCAAATTCTCCAAGAGAGATCATATGTTAGATCACAAAAATGCCTCAACAGATTTAAGAAGATTGAAATCAGGTCAAATTTCTTTTCCAACCACAATAATATTAAAATAGAAAGAATTTTAGAAAACCCACAAATATGTGGAAATATGACAATTTACTCCTAAAAAATCACTGGGGAAAAGAATAAATCCAAAGGGGAAATCAATAAAACATCTTGAGACACATGTAAGTGGAAACACAATATGCCAAAATTTATGGGATGCAGCAAAAGCAGTTCTTTTTTTTTTAATTTATTTTTTTTAATGTTGGTTGTTCAAAACATTACATAGTTCTTGATATATCATATTTCACATTTTGATTCAAGCGGGTTATGAACTCCCATTTTACCCCGTATACAGCTTGCAGAAAGAGGGAAGTATATAGCAATGAACCCCTACATAGTAAATAGCAGAACAGTAATGAGTTACATAGATAAAGAAACTATCCAGTAAAACTGTTTTTTTTTAATTTAATGATAAAACTGAGAAACTTTAGGTAGTCTAAGAAAAAAAACACGCAGTAAAAGTTTAAGTGACAGTGGAGCCATTATAATGAATACCATAAAACAAATGATCATAAGAGATTAATGTGAAAAAATATATTCCAACAAGTTAGATAACTCAGAAGTGAACAAACTCTTAGAAACATAAAATCTAGCAAGTCATAAACATGAAGAAATAAGAAAATTTCAATCTATAATACACACGGAGATTGAATCAGGAATCAAAATTTTCCAACCAAGTAAAATCCAGGACCAGATGGCTTTACTGTTGAAGTCTATCAAACATTAAGAAAGAATTAATGGAAATCTCACAGCTTTTCCAAAAGTTTAAGAGGAAGGAACACTTCCAAATGCATTTTACAAGGCCAGCAATACTTTGATACCAAAGCCAGACAAGAGCATTACCAAAAAAATAAATAAATAAATAAATAAATAAAACTACAGACAATTATCCCTGATGAATACACATGCAAAAATCATTAATAAACTACTAGCAATTTGATTTGGAAAACTCATCTGAAGGTGCAACATGAGCAAATGGAGTTAATTGCTATGATAGTATACTTAATATGCAAATCAATAAATGCAATATGTTACCTTCATAAAATGAAGGATTAAAATTCATTTTATCATCTCAATAAATTAAGAAACACATTTAACAAAATTTAACATCTTTTCATTGTAAAAACTCTCCCTAGCACGTTTAATTCTCAACACCACAAGAAAAAAAAAGAAGAAAACTCAAAAAATAAGGCATATAAAAAAGAATCACAACACAATAAAGACCATGTATGACAATAACACAGCTAACATCATACTAAATGATTAAAGAACTGAAAGATTTTTCTTCAAGTTCAGGAACAAGACAAAGATACACATGCTCACTCTGTCCATTAAACATAGAACTAGAAGTCTTAGCCAGAGCAATGAGGCAAGAAAAATAAATAAAAGGCATACAAATGGCAAAGAAAAAATATAAAAGCCCCTGTTTGCAAAAAACTATGATCTTATATGCAGAAAACCCTAAACACTCCATCAAATAATGTCGGAACTAATAAAGGAATTTAATTCACTAAAATTAAAGCATACAAAATCAATTTATAAAAATTACTTGCATTTATATACACTAACAACAACTTATTTGAAAAATAAATTAGGAAATAGTCCTATTTATTTAAGCACCAAAAAATAAAATAGTTAGATATGCATTTAACCAGAGAGGTGAAAGATCTATACACAGAAAACTATAAAGCATTGATAAAAGAAAGTCACATTGATAAAAGAAGTTACAGATAAATAGAAATATATCCTAGGTCCATATGATAAATTAATATTGTTAAAATGTCTATACTATTTGTGTTAGATTTTGTTAATGTAATAAATACCAGAGTTGATCAACTTATAAGGAGATAAGGTTTATTTTGACTCACAGTTTTGGAAGTTTCAGTCCATGATTGGTTGTCTGCTGTTTTGGGCCTATGGCAAAGCAGCACAGAATGGCAATAACACAACACGTACATAGTAGACCACAGCAATCACATAATGATTATGAAGTGAGAGAGGAAGAAGAGACCAAGATCCCACAATCCCCTCTGAGGGCATATCCTTAATGACCTAAAACCTCCCCACTAGCCACCAGTTTGGTTTCCACCATGTCCTTCCACAGAACTACAAAAGACTCTGAATAACCACAGTAATCTTTAATCACATTTCCTGATTGCAAAATACATTACAAAATAATTAAAACAGCATGGTATTGGCATAAGAACAGACATATAGACAAGTGGAATAGAACAGAAAGCCGAGAAATAAATTCACACATTTTATGCCAATTGTTCTTTTTTGATACAGTTCCAAGAACACACAATAGAGAAGGAAAAGTTACTTCAATAAATTATGTTGGAAAACTGAATCTATAACTGCAGAAGAAACAAATTGGATGTTTGCCTTGCAGAGTATTTAAAAATCAACTCAAAATAGATTCAAGGAATAAATAGTATGTAGGGGAAAACTTCTTTATATTGGTCCAGGCAAAAGCACAGACAACAAAAGCAAAAAATAGACAAATGGGATTGCATCAAACCAAGAGACTTTTGCACAGCAAGGGAAATAATAAACAGCATGAGGATACATCCTACAGAGTGGGTGAAAATATTTACAAGATACGTACATGAAAAGGGAATATTTAAAATATATAAGGAACCAAAACAAATGTTCTGGTAAGAAATCTTTCTACATTATTGACATGAGCATTGGAATCATCATTATTGAAAATAGTATAAAGAACCCTTGAAAGTTAAAAATCTAACTGTCATGTGATCCCACAGTTCCACTTATACATACTTATCCACAGATAATTAAACCAGAACTTCGAAATGATATCCATACTCCTTCATCCATTGCAACATTATTGATATGGGATTCTGTATATATGTGTGCAATAAAATATTATTCAGTCCTGAAAGAGAGGTAAACGTTGTCATTTGGAAAAAACATGAACAAACTTGGAGGACATAACACTAAGTGAAATAAGCCAAAGACAGGAAGTAAAATACTACATGATCTCACTGTATATGTAAAGTTTAAAAAGCCAAATTCATAGAATCAGGGAATTAAATGGTAGCTATCAGGAACTTGGGGATGGAAATGGGTGGTGTTGGTCTGAGTGCACAAAGTCTTAGTTATGCAGGATGTTTTAGTCATTTTTATGTCACTGTGATCAATATACCTAACAAGTATACCTTAGAGGAGGAAAAGTTTATTTTGGCTCATGGTTTCTGAGATTCAGTCCACAGTTGGCCAACTCCATAGCTCCGGACCCCAGATAAGACCAAACATCAGGACAGAAGGGCATGGCAGAGGAAAGGAGCTGAAGACATGGCAACAAGAAAGCAGAGAGAGCTCAGTTCACCAGGGACAAATAAAAACCCTAAAGGCCAGTTCTTCTAACCACACCCTACCTGATTACAGTTACTCCCCCCCCCCTTAATACACTCAAGTGGATTAATCCAATGATTGGGTTACAGCCCTCATAATCTAATCTTTTCACTTCTGAATATTCTTGGATTGTCTCACACTTTAGCCTTTGGGAGACACCTCATATCTAAACTATAAAACAGGGTGACTAAGTTCTGAAGATTTAATAGGCAGCAAGGGGATTATAGTTGATGATGCTATATTGTATATATTTGTGTTTTTCTAAGAGAATAGATCTTAAGTGTTCTCACCTCGAACACGTACATACCAAGTAACTTTGTGAACTGACGGATGTACTAATTGTTTCAATTGTGGTGATCATTTCATAGTGTACACATATAGCCAAACATCATATTGTATACCTTAATGTATACAATTTTGTCAATTATGCCTCAATAAAACTGAGGGGAAAAAATCATTGCTTTAGTTCCTTGTATTGACTTGTCACTTCTGTTTTTAAAATTTATTTAAATTAAGTATATATGACAGCAGAATGCATTTTGATTCATTGTACAAAACAGCAGCAGAACTATTCATTTCAGTGGTTGTACATGATACATGCATCACACCATAGGTGCAGTCATACATGTACCTAGGGTAATGATGTCCATCTCATTCTACTATCTTTCCTGCCATCATGCACCCTCCCCACTCTCCCTCCCCTTTGCCCAATCACAATTCCTTCATTTTTTTCCATTTTTTTCCCGCTTACCCATTATAGATCAATATCCACTTATCAGAGAGAACATTTGGATTTTGGTTTTAGGGGATTGGCCTACTTCACTTACCATGATATTCTTCACCTCCATCCATTAACCTACAAATGCCATAATTTTGTTCTCTTTTAATGCTGAGCAATATTCCATTTTGTATGTATACCACAGTTTTTTTATCCATTCATCTATTGAGGGGCATCAGTTTGCTTTCACAATTTAGCTATTGTGAATTGAGCCATTGTGAACATTGATGTGGCTGTATTAGTGTAGTATGCTTATTTTAAATCCTTTGGGTAAAGACCAAGGAGTGGGATAGCTGGGTCAAATGGTGGTTCCATTCCAGGTTTTCTAAGGAATCTCCATACTGCTTTCCAGAGTGATTGCACCAATTTGCAGTCCCACCAGCAATGTATGAGTATGCCTTTTCTCCCACATCCTCGCCAACATTTATTGTTGTCTGAATTCTTGATAACTGCCAGTCTGACTGGTGTAAGATGAAATCTTAGAATAATTTTGATTTGCAGTTCTCTAATTACTAGAGATGTTGAACATTTTTTGATATATTTATTGATCAAATGTATATCTTCTGAGAAATGTCAAATGTCAAGTCAGCTCCTTAGCCCATTTATTGATTGAGTTGTTTGGTTTTGTTTGTTTGTTTGTTTGTTTTGGAGTTAATTTTTTGAGTTCTTTATATATCCTGAAGATTAGCACTCTATCTGACATGTGTGTGGCAAAAATTTGATCCCAAAATGTAGGGTCTCTCTTTACCTCATTGATTGTTTTTTTGTTTGTTTGGTTTTTTTGCTGAGAAGAAACTTTTTAGTTTGAGTTCATCCCATTTATTAATTCTTGATTTTATTTCTTGCACTTTAGGAGTCTTGTTAAGGAACTCCGGGCTTAATCTGACATGATGAAAATTTGGGCCTGCTTTTTCATCTATTAGGTATAGGGTCTCTGGACTAATTCCTAGGTTCTTGAGCTATCTTGAGTTGAGTTTTATGCATGGTGAGAGATAGGGGTTTATTTTCACTTTGCTACATATGGATTTCCAGTTCTCCCAGCACCATTTTTTGAAGAAGCTATCTTTTCTCCAATGTATGTTTTTGGTGCCTTTGTATAGTATGAGATAACTGTATTTATCTCATGTTTGTTTGTTTCCGTATCTTCTATTCTGTACCATTGATCTACATGTCTATTTTGGTGCCAATACCATGCTGTTTTGTTACTATAGCTTTGTAGTATAGTTTAAGGTCTGGTATTGTGATGCCTCCTGCTTCACCCTTCTGGCTAAGGATTGCTTTGGCTTTTCTGAGTTATTTTTTCCAAATGAATTTCATGATTGCTTTATCTGTTTCTATTGAATCTCTATAGTACTTTGGGTAGTATGGCCATTTTGATAATATTAATTTTGCTTATTCAAGAACATGGAAGATCTTTCCATCTTTGAAGGTCTTCTTCAATATCTTTCCTTAGTGGTTTGTAGTTTTCATTGTAGAGGTATTTTACCTTTTTTGTTGAGTCCCAAAGTTTGTTGTTGTTATTATTTGTTTGTTTGTTTGTTTGAGGCTATTGTGAATGGAGTAGTTTTCCTATTTTATACTAGATGAAATACTGTGTCGAAGTTGTTTATTAAACTTTTTGTAGCAAAGAAAAAATCTAAAAACATTCTCATTGTTCTAGAAAGGTCAAGTTTCTTTCTTATTTTTTTTTAAATACATCTTTATGTTTTTCTCAAATCTAGGCTTTTTCTTCACTAGTTTTCAACTAATATACATAATTTAAAGAATGTATAGCTAGGTAATGTTTGGTGTTTTTTATAGTCAAATTTCCTTTAATACTCTCTCAGAAAATAAATATAGTGTAGCAATGATAACTTTTCCAAAGAGATTTCTGTCACCTCTTATGTGAAAGCCATATAGGATTTGCCCATAGTTTACACTTGTCTTAAGATTAGATGAGCTATTTAGCTCATCTGGGAAGCAGCTGTGCAGAACTGTGGACAGCAGTGGTAGGGAAACTACTATTAGTACACAAAGCAACAGAAAAATGGTGAAAAGGGTAAAGGGATGAGAAATTAGAATCTATTCAAACCAAAACACAATTGGATAAAAAAGAAGTTCTTTTCCTGACAACTCAGTAAATGTTTAATCTGGAAAAACATACTTCTCCATCTGGTTTATGTTTAATATTGTAAATACTAATGTTTTCATTATTTTATTTTTTATGTAAATTTAGGGTCATTAACAAAAATAGAATTTAAAAAACAGTGGAGATATATGTTATTTAATATTTCAAACACAGTATCTTCAAAACAAAATATTACATCCTGTTACATACACAGGCTTACTGAAAACTTTGAATAAAAACTAAAAACATTAACAATAATTACTTATATTGGTCAAATTGGAATCAACTATACATAAAATGATATATAAAATAATTGTTTTTCAAATTCTAAAGTGATTTGTGGAGTATTTGAGGATCCATGCTATACTGCGTGATTTTCATTTGAGAGGAAATGAAAAAGAAATATGATTCATTTACATTTATTTGTTTGAGGATGGTATTGTGACATCTCTGCACAGGAATGAATCAATTTGAAATAGAATTATTTTAATTTTCCAAGAGAGCCTTCTGCTGTTCACATCAGTCACACAGCTTGAAATGTGGCTTTTTCAGTCTTCTGTTTTTTCTTTCTAGGTCTTAAAAAAAGTCAAATCATGTATAAAGCAAGTAAATTAACAAAAAGATGATGAATACAATAAGTCAGAAGTGTACCTTCCTGAAAAGTGAAATTGAGTCATAATTTTATCTGCTTCTGCATGTAATAATAAAGATATTGATTTACATTTTGAGTTTATAGCACATTTTAACAAGAATTTTGTCATTTAATATGCCTTCATCTAGATATTTTGCGTCACTTATTATAATGATTTAAAATAATATACTCTATTATTCTAGAAATGCTACAATAAAATATTTGCAAATTGTTACAAAAACACAAATTAAGGTGTGATTGATCATTTGGGAGAAGTATTAGGAAAAATTCAGTTTGTCCTTGAAAATTAAGTAGGAATCTGCCCAACAGAAAGGAGGAAGGTGAGGCATTGGAAAGCTAAGCCAAAGTATGGCAGAAATGGGGAAAGATTTTAGGAACCATGAGCAACTGATAACTATGCAGCAATCTCTATGCCCTAGATATATTCTAGAACCAAGCTGAAATGTAATTTAAGACACAGGAAAAGAGAATGGTAGGATATAAAAAGTATTTAACAGGGTATTTCAAAAGTTTTTAACATTACACAAGAGATCAAAACTTTCTAAAGCTTTAAGTTATGAAATTCAGTAATTATATATTAACATCCACTATGAGCTAAGCTGTGTGTCCTTGTGAATTCATCAAAGGAGAGTAAAAGGCTAATGTCTGACTATTTACATTCTGATAGACAAGACAGATACAAAAGTAATTAGATGTACTAGTCTAAGTCCTTAATTGTAGATAAGAGTCTATTGATGTTGATTTGGGCACACACAATATTTTTAAAAGATATGAAAAGTTCACAAAATCACTGGGAAGCCTGAAGAAACTGGCCTTATATTGAGCTTTCATAATTCCAAAAATCCCACTGAATAACTGAGCTGGTAATGAAGCTACAGTTTCTACCACAGGCAGGAAACTGCATAATCACGAAGCTTCTACCACTGTACACTGTTCAGAAACATTTTTCTGCAACAATCAGGAACCACCATTACCCCTATCTTCTGCCACTTGACAGCTCTAGAACTGTGTCTTTTCTCACATAATCTGAGCAAAATTTTTCCTATGTCCCTCATCCTTCCCACATAACTTACTTCCAAAGTAAAGTCTTCTATGAGAGCTTCTGATTAATGAAAATTAAATCTCAGCAGTAAGGTACACTTAGAAAACTTTAACTTTCATCTCTGTAGTACATGAAGGCACACCAAAAAGAGATTGAAATGGATATTGAGCAAAATGATCCAGGATGCCTGACAAAAGTGATGAGTGAACTGATTGACTTAACAACTTTTTTTTTTTTTAATATTTATTTTTTAGTTCTCGGCGGACACAACATCTTTGTTGGTATGTGGTGCTGAGGATCGAACCCGGGCCGCACGCACGCCAGGAGAGCCCGCCACCGCTTGAGCCACATCCCCAGCCCGACTTAACAACTTTTAATAGGCAATTTCTGGGAAATGAACACAAAGCCAAGACTGAGGATATGTATTCAGGAGCTACTATGGACAAAAATGATTAAGGACAGCTTCTCTGAAGATGTCAAATGAAAGTTGATTCCTAAAAAGATGAGAAGAGCTTACCAAATTCCTATGTGAAGAGCAAGGAAATATAAAGATGCCATACAGAGTCTAGTAGTTAAACAGCATAGTCTCTAGAACAGGGTTCAACTGTCTCCATCTCCTACTTGCTTGGTGATCTTGGACAAGTTAATCAAACTCTCTCACTTGCACTTATTTGTAAAAATGAGGATATCAATAATACCTATATAGAAGGCCATGTGAGGATTATTTAAGATAATGTATGCAGAGCACTTAGAATAGTGACCAGCATATAGCATGTGCAATGAAATTGTTTTCTATTATTAATTTTTTAACATGTTAAGTTTTTGTTATCTATAGGTATATCTAGAGATGATAGATGGGGAAATACAAATTCAAAGTCAGTGCTTAGATATCTGGGAAGGCATATAGCTATCTAGGGAAGGGACGAGGTAAAAGGTAAAAGCAGCATAATTTGGATGTTGGGAAAAAGAAAAGAACACAGAAAATTCAATTGAGAAGTTAGATCCAGTAGTATAAAAGGAGAAGAATGATGCAATAATTTCATGTAACTGAAGAGAGGAAAGTATTGCAAAAACAAAGAAGTGACCACTTGAGTTAAGATGAGCATTAAATATGATGCCAATGACACCTGGAAACAGGAAAATCAATGGTGACCTTTGTAAGAACAGTTCAGTCAAGTGATGGTAAAATTGGGTCAATTAAACTCTATTGTAATGAGTTGAAAGGAGACTTAGGGGTGGAAAAGAACTAGAATCAGTAGAAAGTCTAGATATTTGAAAGAATAGAAATGAAAATGGAAGAAATTGTGTGTGTGTGTGTGTGTGTGTGTGTGTGAGAGAGAGAGAGAGAGAGAGAGAGAGAGAGAGAGAGAGAGAGAGAGAGAGAGAGAGAGAGAGAGAGAGAGATGAGCAAGCGCACACTAGCGCAATGTATTGTGAGATTAAATGGGAACAGTAGTCTGTTATGGAAGAGAGTTATGGGAACTAAAAAAGTCATGGAATATGAGATAAGAGCACAAAGAAAGTGGGAATGTATTCAAATCATTCCACCCCATGACATTTTAAATCAACTCATGTTTTTATTTTCTTCTAGGTTTGGTAGCTATACAATAAATATAATAGAGCTAATCAAAATCACAATGCCTTTATTTTGTCATATATTTAAAGAACCTGTAAAATAGGCCAATATGGTAAAAACAGTTTATCAGGATTAATCACTAATTAGTTCCTTTGGTTTATCAGTGAATGAATTATATATCTGCCTTCCAAGTGAATCTTTTTCTAGGATGACTGCATTCTAATCAGCTATTATTAACATAAATTTTAAAAAAATTGAAAAGACAATGTTTTTTTTCCAAACAAAAGAGTAGAAAAGTCTTAGAGGAAAATGTTAGAAGTAATAGGAATCAATGTTTGATAATTCAACTTTAAATTGTAGTACTCCATAGGAAAAAACACCATTTAGTATGATTCAATACACAGTTGATTAAAATAAAATAATAACAATAATATAACAACAACAACCTAGGTTTGTGAATGTATATCATCTTATTTCTAATTCTGGTTTTTATCAACTTCAGCAAGTTCCTTGACATCTATAACACAAGTTTCTAGATCTTATCTAGATAACATCTGCCTCAGTTTGTTATTGTGAGTCCTCAATATGGGATTACATGTAAAACAGCTAGGACAAAAGCCAACGATAAAAAATGCTTAATATATTAAGGTACTCTTAGCCACTTTAGTAAGAATGATTATCAATAAGTTATAAAACTGAGTTTAAAAGGTAAGGTAGAATAGAAATAATTTTTATGGCAAATAAAAATGAATATTTTTATATACTATGTATAACAAACTATATTTGAAATAAAATAAACAAAGTACTAAAATAATTTTGGTTGTGAAGCTGAAAAGCATATAATGCAACTCACCAACATAGAAAACAACTATGCATAAATCAGAGGCCAAGATTGCTTGTTGAGATAGGATTCTCCCTTGCTCATAAAGCAACATGGAAAGGGGATGTGGTGGAACAGACTATACCTAGCAAACATAAAATATAGTTTCAGTTATTGAATTGATTCTTGTAGCATCTGACTAGATCTAGTATACACACACACACACACACACACACACACAAACACACACGCAACTTATTTTTTCCAATTAATTACTTTATCAACAGATTTATTTCTTTAACAGATCTTAGGATCTGCTAGAAAAATTCTTTGCTCCTTTGTACAAATATTCAAGAAGCACTATAATGATGCAATGAATATTGCCAGATATTCCTATTAAACATTCCAGTCCCTCTGAAGGTTAAAAAAAAAAAAAAAAGAAGTCATTTGCTCTCATGGCATCCAAAGTAGTAAATACTTTTTTCGAAATACGTTTGGCTTCCCTTTAGCAATTCTAAGATGCTTCATGACCCTTAGTCATTGCCACAGATGTATGGCAGCCTGTTTTATCAACTTGGAACTTGAAAACCAGCTGAAATTGAATTACTATGCTAATTTTCATCATATTCTACTGCCTAGAATAACAGATTTCCAGACTGCAGATTTAATAATTATTAACATTTTAATCTCTTGGCCCAGTCATTGCCAGCTATTGTTCCAATTCCTCACTTCTCTCAGATAGGGATGCCTAGTTTAGCTTGATTATTACTAGAAGCTTTTTAAGCCTAAAATTTCCAAAGAGAACTCTAAGTTAAAACTTCTCTTGAAGTTTTAGAATAGTTTTCATTTTTTCTTCTGAAGGATTGTCAATTGAATTCTTACCCTTCCTCCAAGTGAGCCAACTAGCTCTTGGCTTAGGCTAAAGTTTGTTTCCCTATCCACACACGCTGATCTTGCTATTTCTAAAATTATACACTTTTGCATACACACACACATACACCACACACACACACACACACACACACACATACACACTCTCTCTCTCTCACACACCCTGAGGAATTCAATGTCAAGAGTGGCACTATTCAATAATTTAGTTATCTGAGTCAGTTGCCTCCCTCTTTCTCACTGAAGGATGCCCCGAACTCACCCTCCTTCCATGAGAAAAGTTTTAACATTTTTCCTAAAGTAGGAGAAGAAGTTAGGCATGTAATGAAAAGGTTGGGAACAAGCTCTGTTCTAACCATCTACATGCCCATGGTATATTTGTGGAAAATGATGTCTCCTGCTTTTTAGTGTCATTCCTGTTGGGAGTCGCCTGGCTCCAAAGACTAACTTCCCCATCCCCCAAGAAGATCCGTCCAATGGTGAGGCCTGCTGGCTCACATGATCCTTACCCACCAATCAGACTAGCCCTGCTGCTCACCCGATCCTTACCCACCAATAAAAAAGCACCCCATGACAACTGTCAAACCTTCCCGGCTCTATAAATATGCAGAGCTGTTCCTCAATAAACAGGCATTTGCTCCAGTGACAAGCCTTGTTCGTTCTTTCAATTCCTTCTTTCTTTCTTTTATCTTTTATCTAATTTAGGGATTCTGTAGTTCATACTATATTATTAATCTATAGTAATGAAAAATTGGTTGTAAGATATTGTTTCAAGACAACATTTTTAAAAATAAATTCTGACTTCTAGGAGCAATTTTTGAAGAAGTTAATAAACTACTTTGTACCTCCAATTTGGTTTTCTCACTGTTTACATCAGAAAATAAATTATTCCTAAGGGACAAAACAGTATATATAGGACATTATGTTAGTGTTTTATTGAATTGTACACATTTTGTAAATGTATAACTATTATAAACATCCTTTGATGAACATCTATTCATCTATTTAAGTATAATTTCTTTAAAAAGTGTTACAGTATAACTAGATCATTATAATTTACTAGATTATTAGAAATCTTGAATTAAAGGTAACAAGCCTTTTAAGTGAACTTATTGATAAAAGCAAAACAGGATAACTAAATCTTTGATGAGATTTTCAAAACTTCCATCCTTTTTGGATAGGAAATGTTGACAACACATCTTTCATTTTGATGCTTGTTGCCTACACTGGGCCACTCTGACCTCAGAAATCAGACTGTATCTGTATACAAAAAGATAAGGGATAAGAAGTGTTTTGTGTTGTTCATCTCCATTTCATTAGTCTGCAGGAATCTCAGAAGAGAATTTTTGCTATTAGTCCAGGAAAGAGCCTAAAACTTCAGAGAATTGGAGACTGTAAAAGGGAAAGGCTTAATCTCTATTATCCTTATGGGTACATTTGTTGTTCTTTCTGTTATATAAAAAATATTGAAATCAAATCTAAAGAAATTTTTCATAAGAAATTATTTTTATGATACCATTATTTTGTTATAATTATAAATATACTTTACCTTTATTGAAGCAAGGAGAAAGTATACAAAAGTATTCTTAAATCAAGCTACATTTGGCCTGAGGAAGGCTCCAGTCATGTCCTTACATAATTAACTGCAACCTAACTTAGTACAGAAACTGAAAACCTGACTTGAAATTTGCCTTGGTAATAAATAGGTGAGTGTCAACCAATCACAGAAGTTGCACTTCAGTCAATCACAGCCAGTCAACTATTCAAACTATAGTAAGAAGGCAAATATAGAGCTGTAACTAATCCAGCTGTTTCTGTACCTCACTTCCCTTTTCTGCATGTCACTTCCTTTCTCTGGCTATAAATATAAACTGCACAAGTGGTGGGGCGGATGCAGCATTCTGAATCATTTCCAGTCCAGACAGCTGCTCAATTCAAGAATGCAACTAAGATCTGCAAAACTAGATTTGTTGTAACTTTGTATTTTAATGGTATAAAATAAATTAAAATCACCTATGATTTTACTATTATTATTTGGACTTCTTACTTTTCTTCTAGTATTCATTTATGTGTAGAGCTATATATTTAGCAATATCAAAATTGATTTTGATATAGGTGAATATATAGATTCTAATATAGCTTTCCTTCAATATTTGAATCATACTATTCTAAACAGATATGAGAAATCAACCTATTATGTAATTGTCAAGTGATTCCAGAGGGATAAGATATAAATTTTAAAACATTTAGTAATATGTCATGTAAAAACATTTAAACTATAAATTTTATTTGCAATGTGTATGCCTTGTAGTTCTAATTTTTTCATTCTGAGACAGTTTTTTAATCCTTGCTTTTCTTAAACTTCAAATGGAAAAAGGATTTATATAACCTAAAAATGCTTACCTCTTAAAAAATGAAATATTTTAACAGTCCAATATCACAAATGAAATTTCTATGTACATGAAGTCATAAGGTCAATTGAACATAAGGTCAATGTAATGTCTGGAAAACAGTATACTTAAGATTCTATTTATTTTCAGTATTTTTCTGAAACAAACTTAAGACAAAAGTTTTTTTTTTAAATGATTATATGTAGTCAAAGAATTGAACCATTAGAAAAATATGTTAATATTGACTAGCTGTATTTTAGTAACAATTGCTTGAATTAATTCATGCTTTTAAAAATTCACAAATGGATAATTACATCGGAGTGCAGTACACAAGAAAATGTTTCAGAATAACAGAATATATTTTATCACCAAAAGCTCTCTTAGCAGAGAAGATTAGCACACCAAAGTTTACTTCTAAACTTTACTACAGAATTGATAGTCTGTTTAATATAAATAATAGACTTTTTAAAAACAGGTCATTGTCATCATTGTCTATTCCATAAGTAGATTGGTCTGGGATACATAAAATTGAGTTCTCAAAAAGGCTTGTTCTGTTCTCCCCAGTATTCAGTACAGATTATTGGAAGTGTTTCCAAAGCAAAAATCCATTTAGATAATTTATTAGATATTCAAAAATACGCTGCTTTACTAAACTTAGTTTCTAATATTTGGCTGATTCCAAATTTACTATTTCATTCTTCAAATAAGTGTATTTATATTTTGTATACTGAAAGCTTTTACAGTTGAGTGCTTCAAAGTATTTAAACAAAATAAAACAACAGAGACATGTTCTCATGTCTCTGAGGTGCTTGCTCTATTGTTTTGAAGCTTTTTAAATTTTGTTTTGTTTTTATATGTGTTCTTTTATCTATTGTAACCATTCTCTTTTCTCTTTTTTCATACTTTTTTTTCTCAGGCACTCCTTCCATTGTATTTAGGCAAACTCACATTTGATGACATTTTTCTGACATAAATACAAATCAGTTTAGAAGAATTTTTTACCCCAAAAGTACAGGTAAATGTATTGATTTAACAAGAACAATACTCAAAACATTTTATTGTTCAAATGTATTACTAACACAAGTTTATGATAGATTTGGAACTGGGCATCTACTCCAAATGCAGGTTTTTCTGTATTTTTTTAACATTTATTTGTATGTATTCAAAAAGGAAATTTAAATTGAGTGCATTCATCATCCAAATTGATGTCAGGCTTAGGTTATTAGGAAAAAATCTGGCTGCAATAAAATTCTGGTCAATTCCATAAATCTCACAATGACTTTCATGTCATACTAAAGTACATCACATCGACCTCTAAAACCATACTACATACCAAAGAAAGAAAAACAGAATTGCTTCTGTCAGCATTAGCACAATGCTCTGGAAAATACTTTCTGCAAAGAAAAATAATTTACAAAAAGGAAGAGACACTTGTTTTACATTCAAGAAATGTGTGTCTGTTTGCTTGTTTTTTTTTTTCATACCATCAAAAACTTTCTTAGTCTTTAACCATATAACAGACATAGAACTCAGTTTCAAAATTAATAGTCTCCACCACTATGTCTGAAATCATCCAAAACAAGAAATATATATTCTAGTTTTCATTACTTGAAGAATGATTTCCTTGTGACACTAAGTCAACATTATTTAATAGCATCATTTTTTAGAAAGAAAATATTAAGCATTCAACCCCTTAAATGAAATATTTGATTTACTGGGAAAGTTGAGTATTTTATGGGCTTTTCAATCTATCAGACAAAATCTAACAAATGAAATAATAATCACATGCTAGTGTCTAAGAGAAATCTAGGTGCAGGGGAAAATACAAAATAAATGTAAAATATGGATGGTGTTTCTTCCAGTTCTTAAAGAATTTCCACCAATCAACACTTAGGCTACTGTTAGAGAACACTTAAGTGTTCAATTATTACCATATCCCTGTCTTCACACATTGCACCAGGAGCGTAAACAAGAGATTCACAGACAAAATAAGCAAGGAAGATTCAGCCCTAATGTACAGTTAGGATGGACCTCTGGGCCACCATATTGGTATATCCATTGGAGGCGTCCAGTGGAAGAGCCAGCTGGCACAGCAGAACAATGGTGATGAACACCTTTCAGAAAGATAGACTTGGTCACCTGTGGCTGTTGCATCCCTCACCATAATGAGGTCTTCAGAGAAGCTGGAATACTATAGAACTGAATAGGCTGCAACTGGAATAAAGGAAAGAGTTGACACTGGATTACAGATGCAGCTTAAGCTCAAACATTAGCAATTACCCTGAGTTGTAAACCTACAGTCCTAAGTTTCACATAACTGACAATGGCTCCAAATCAACATTTTTCCCAATTTTAATGGTACAAACTCACATAACCCTATAGGGTAAATACTGTAACAGTCATTGGGAGCACAAATACTGATCATGTCACTCTTCTAGAACATGAGCCAAATCTCAGGCTATAGGATAGCTCCAGTGGCTGAGTTCTGAGCTCCTTCAGTTTTCTAGTTAACCCAGGAATTAGAAGAGGGTAAACAAGCACACTGAAAGGAAACACAGGATAATAGAGGTCTTTGTCCAATCTGATTTCCCATCCAAAGAGCACTGTTTGCCCCCATTTAGTCTCCACCACTACGTACCATTGTAAGGCTATGTAGAACAGTTTTAGGAATGAACCCCCAAAACATAGGCTCCCTGAGATGTAAGTCTTGCTTCTCTGGACCTACAGGCAGTATTTTAAAGAAAAAAAAGGAGCTGGAGCTAAGCTTTGAAAGATAAAGGATCCAAATAAGAGGAGGCCTTGATAGTAAGAAGAAGGGAAAAGTTGGAAGGCCCAAGGCAGTGATCTCAAATAAGAAAGAAGGAAGTAAACATTACATAGGAGAAGCAGGGAGGATACTAGCTAGTCACTACTTGAAGATGAGCCGGGGAACTATAGTACATACTCTGGAGTGGCTCATTAATTTTTGGTTCCAACTTCCATTTAACATGGAATCTTAGCTACGAAACACTCCAGACTCAAACCACTCAGATTCCATCACAGCTAGGATTCTGACTGAGAAATAGATTTCCCTGCTTCAATTTGGAAGGTCTTGATAGTGAGGCAGGCTGGCAGTGGGGGTCCAGATGATAGCTGACATGGTAGACTTGAGCTGGCATCATAGAATCAGCTTCCAGGTTAGCAGGAGGCTTCCTGATTTTGATAAACTCTGAGTGGTTCTGACACCTACGTTGAAGAAGGGGTTTCCCTTATTTGGTTTGCAGTTACTCTCTTTGTTTTCTTTTAATCTGATTATTTTGAAGTACAATCTGCATATAAACTTCCTGATTTTGAGCTATATAACCCATGAATTTTGGAAAACATCCACAGTAATGCAAATTCAAACTCTAGAACATTTTCATCACCCTGCAAAAGCAGACTACTATAGTGTGGCTTTTTATTGAATTTTGTATACAGGGAATTAAACAATATGAACTCTGTGGTATGGATCCTTTCACTTAGATCCATGCTCTTGAGATTCATCCATGTCATTGCATGTATTAATAATTTATTCTTTTAAAAAAATTCTTGTAGGGCTGGGGTTGTGGCTCAGTGGCAGAGCGCTTGGCTGGCATGCATGAGGCACTGGGTTCAATCCTCAGCACCACATAAAAATAAACAAAAGCATTATGTCCATCTATAACTACAAAAAATTTTTTTAAATTCTTGTAGTTATAGATGAATAGCATGCCATTATTTTGTTTGTTTATTTTTATGTGGTGCTAAGGATCAAACCCAGTTCATCATATGTGCTAGGCTTTTTAAATTCTTGTAGTTATAGATGAATAGCATGCCATTATTTTGTTTGTTTATTTTTATGTGGTGCTAAGGATCAAACCCAGTTCATCATATGTGCTAGGCAAGTGCTTTGCCACTGAGCCACAACCATAGCATCTAATTTATTCCTTTTGATTGCTGAGTAGTATTCTATTATATAGCTATGCCATAATCTGATTATTAATTCACCAGTTGATGAACATTTGAGCTCTTCACATTTTACAAATATTAAAATAAAGTGGTCAAGAAAGGACACAAGTTTTGTGTAGATGTTACAGTTTGGATTTGGAATGTCCACAAAGGCTCTTGTATTGAAGGCTTGTTCCAAGCTTCTGAAGCTATTGGGAAAGTTTGGAAAAATGAGGAGGTGCGGGGCCTGGTTGGAGCAGGTGGGTCACTGGGGGAATTCCCTGGAAGGTATATTTTATCCCTGGCCCTTGCCCTCCCCCTGCTTCCCCAACAGGAGTTTCTGCTTCACCACAGGCCTAAAAAAATGATGGGGCCAACCAACCATGTACTGATACCTCTAAAACCATGAGCTAAAATAAGTTTTTCTCTGACTTTGACTTTCTGACTCTGATAAAGGTTCAGTGTTTCTGAAATCCATAGTTACAGAAGGGGTTTCCTAATTTGGCATGCAATCTCTCTCTCTCTCTCTCTCTCTCTCTCTCTCTCTCTCTCTCTCTCTCTCTTGAGTTGTTTTTATCAAATATTTTGTTCCAGCAATGGGAAGCAGACTCACACAGTGGACGAAAGTTTTCATTTTTCTTGGATAAATACCTGTCATTAGGCTTGCTTGCCCATGTTCAACACTATAAGCTACCACCAAACTATTTAATGATTCTATAACTTCCCACTTCCTTTCTCTCTACATTCTTGACAACATTACTGTTGTCTTGAATGTTACCTATTGTATTGTGTGTGTAGTGTCAAATTTCTTACCCTCCCCCCAACACTGTTAATATTTTGGGCAAGATAATTTTTGTGCTGAGCATTGTTGGATGTTTAATAGCATCTATGTCCTCTGCCCACTGCATGCCAGGAATATTGCTCCAGTTTTAACATTCGAAACTGACTCCTGACATTGCCAAAGTCCCCTGAAGGCAACTACTCCCCACCCCAGTTATCGCTATAACTTGGATTTACATTTTCCTAAGATAAATAGCAGTATTCACCTTTGCATGAGTTTCTATATAGGCTCTAGGAGTTTTCTTTCTGCCTCAGTAATTTGTATCTTTCAAGGAACTAGTCAGCTTCATCTAAATTGTCTTAATGTATTAAAATAAAATTGTTCAATTTTTTTACCTCATTATCCCCTT